>NC_088923.1:47655000-47675000 GCF_038396675.1 Hydra vulgaris | reverse complement strand
TTAAGCATGATACATTATAATCTATAAAATCCTGCAGTGGTGTGCTGACTTCAAAGAGCCCAGGCCGCATTTTTTTTAAAAAGCTTATTTATGTGTGAATTTACCATTTATGTTGATTTAAAGGCTTATAAATGCAATGACATGTAACCTAGAATAAACTTATTAGCATTACATTGCGTTATAAAAAGAGCTGATTTTTATCAGCAATGACATTGTATAAAAATGTTATAACAATAGATTTCAAGGGAAGGTTTTAGAAAATGTAGAAAAAATTAAAAGATATTTTTTTAAAATGTAGAAAAATCAATGAATCATTTTTATTGCCTTGGTTATTAAAACAGCGTTTTGTGTTTTTCATTTAATGCTTTGAAAATAGTTTTTTAAATAACTTTTTACAGTGTGGTAATGCGAGATTTTGATTAAAAAAGTAAAACTTTAATTAGTCAATTTCTTTTGTTTTAGAGAACTGTAATTTTAATTACTTAAACAGCATAATTTTATTAATTTTTTTTTTTTTTTAAAGTGCAATCTTTTATAAACATCATTTTGCAAATATTTTGATGTAAAATTTATCTTTTTAATATTTTGAAATCTTTTAATTAAAATTATATTTTTTTAAAAAAGATTTCTTTTAATTAAATAATATCAGGATTGTGAATTTCCATTTGACTGTCGTGATCGCTTCATTAATTTATTAAAATCGTTAAAAGCGATTTATCTGACATTATAATAAACATTTTTTACAATTATTTTTGAGGCCAATGTTAGATAATGCTTGTATTTTATTATACAAAATACTAATATACTAGCAGTGAAGAACGCAGAGTTTTTTTGGGGATACCGCATTTTTTTGGCAACATTGGGGGAGTTTGAGTTTCTCTCCCTAAAGATTTTTTTTATTATTACATAATTACCTAATACTTGTTAAAGCAGTATTTTATTTTAAATGCACTAGATTTTTTTAATTAGTTTTATATAATACAGTTTTACTGTTATTACTAAATTTATTTCTCTCCCTAAAGATTTTTTTTTATTATTACATAATTACCTAATACTTATTATTATAATAATTATTACATAATTACCTAATACAGTTTTACTGTTATTACTAATTTTAATTGTATATTTGCACAAGCTTTACTTTGCCCATGTAAACAGACTTACACAATGTCAAGGTGGGCACATGTGATTGCCACCTTTCCTGCCGAGACCTATATATATATATATATACATCTGTAATCAGGGGTCGAAATAGGTGTCGGACATTGCTGCCCCTTGGACCATTCTTGAGACCTGCTAAAGGAGGGCAACAAACCATTATTCCTTTTTTCAGTAAAAATGAGCAATGGTTAGTTGCCCCCTCAAACAGGTCTCAAAAACAGTTCAGGGGTGCGGATGATTAACACTTATTTTGACTCTTGTTTCTAATAGGTATGTATGTGATAATAATATGTTGTATGTCTAATAATAATAATGATAATAACATGTAATATGTCTTTTTATGTGATTTATATATATTTAAAACTAAATATCTTTAGACTGTCAGTGTTGCTCATTTCTTTGTAAACACACTAGAACCTACATATTTTGGATCTAATCTTTTTGAAAATGAAAATGAAGTTGCTATGACATTTGCAGACAAAGAATTCAAGAGCTTGTTACCAATAATATTCAAGTTGAAAGTCAAATCTGCTCAATTCAATGAAAGCTATTTGTATAGTGTGTCTGTTTTAAAAATGTATCACCAATAGAATGGTGGAAATATCTAAAAAATTTTAGACTGCAACATTATAATGGGTATTGAAGGTTTGTTAAATGCACCAGCTTCAAGTGCTGGAATTAAAAGAATTTTATCAACTTTTGGGCTCCATTATTCTAAGTTAAGGAACAAGAAAGGATTTTGATTGAGTATAATTCAAATAAAGAGAGGAGGAATAAATGATTAAAAAACTAAACATGACTTATTTAAAAAAAAAAGGAAATTGAATCAAGTAAACAATGGTTATTTTTTTTTTTTTTTTTTTTAAAAAACCCATCTTTGCTTTTTTTTATTAAAAAAAGGTTTTTTTTTTCATTACCATAGTCATGATTTAAATAACATTGTTTTTTTGTCCTTGGTTGAACACATTTTTTTTGGGTTGAACACATTTTTTTTTGACCATGGATTGAACTCATTTTTTTTTGTCCTTGGGTTGAAAGTGTATTAGCCCACAGGGTAAATAACACAATGTTCAGGGTAAATAACATTATGTATACATTTTTTTGTCCTTGGGTTTAAAATGTTTTATCTATGTAACTAAATAAAGTGTAACTAGTTTATGTGAAAATAAATAAAAAATAGCTGTTGTTCCACAATATCTTTCCTTCTGTCACTGGGACAATCATATTGTGAAATTTGTGTGAATTCAAGAGAGTTCTTGATTCATATTGAATACCGAGCATTCGTCTAAAATACTCCTAAACTGGTAGTATTGTCCAGAAGGGCCAAGTACTTTTTATAGTTATCTAGAACTTTCAAGTAACTTTTAAATCTTTCTTAAAATGTTTCAGGCTCAAACAGTAGAATTTGTTGGATAAAATTGTGCAAGTCACAGATAAGAGAAAGTATCACTGATTTCCAACTTCTTAATTTTTCAACTTCTTTATTCAGAAAGATAGGCAGTGCATCTCCAATGGTTAGGTTTTTTTTATTAATGGTTCCCACTTCTGATTGCTCTAGCAATCAGGAGTAGGAATTATTAATAGAACTTTGATAAGTGCTTATGTCACCACTGCACATCAACTTCAGCCATCAAGCAATTTTTCACTGCCCTTAAAAAGTTGTCAGCACCCTAATAAATTAATTACCTAATAAATCCTTTTCTTTCTACTGTTTGTTGCTAAGGTTAGAACTGGTGTCTTTATTGAACCACAGATCATGTAAATCATAGAATGTGATAAAATTACTTCAAAGTAATGAATAGGGTGGAGAGAGCAGCTTAAAACAGTTTTGTTGCAGTTGTTCATGGTTTCCTGGGCAACTACAATGCTGAAAATTGTGTAGAGTTTCAGATTATCACGGGATCAGGACATGGGAGCTGACTTAGAGGATTAAGCCAAGTGCTTATATCAAAGTATATTAGACTTTGAATTTTGTTATCAAGGACAGTATAATGAAAACATGGTGGAGAACTACATTTATAGACTACTTCATGAAAGAGGTTTATAGTACATTTGCAAATCTGGAAAATCTACTTATTTCTAAAGTTTTTTGAGTCTTTTTCTATTCATGTTTTTCCAGTCTTTAGACAATTTTAGATGACAGGCTAAAGTTCTTTTTTTCAGGATTGAATTAGAATGCTAATAGTTTAAGATAAAACTGTTTGTTAAAACTGAGAGGAATCAAGTTTTGATTATCTTCTTTTCTTTACAAAAATTATACAAGAAATTTAATTTAAAGTTATATACTAAAAATGAACCACAAATTTTCTGTTTTTTTAAATATGCACACTTTTAAAAATAAGCTCTTCATATATAAATGTATATATACATCTATACTCTTCATATATAAATATATATATATATATATACATATACATTACAACCTTAGATTTGTTCTATATAAAGTAAAATTGTGTTTAGTGAATTTAAAAAATGTATAAGTAAGAATTATGGATTATTTTGATTTCTATTTTTTTATTTTCTTTATTATTCTATTATTCTAAAATATGAAAATACTCAATAACAACAATGAACAACAATAAAAATAATTAGCAAAACTAGTTTGAAAAAGTTAAATGCAATAATGCATAATATAATTTTAAAAAGTATAATATGATATACTTCAATAGTGTAATATATAATACTTTAAAATACCATAACATCTTACATTTAAAACATTTATAGTTTTTTTAATTTCTTATTTGTTCTTATAAAATTATAAATAAATTTAGTAAAAAAGTTTAGTAAAATTGGTTTTATTTTTATTTTTTTTTAAAGATTTTGTGGCATTTGAATGTTTTCCGCCGTAGTTTCCGCCTACTACAAGGACATGCATGTTTAGATAATGCTTGTATTTTTTGTGCTCTTAAGGTATTAAATTTTTTCTATATATTGTCAATATTGATTTTAACTTAAATTTTTCTAGAATTCAAAGTAATCTTTCTAGATTTTTTTAAGTATTATTTATTTTAGGGTTATGATCATCATTATCACTCTAGTAATATATAATCAGGTACAATCTGCCTTGTCCTGCTGCCTTTTAGGATTCACTATTCTAGGCAAAGGAAAAATTAAATCTGACTTAAAATACGTATACCTTGGGGCTCTTTACTGAGTAAAGGTTAAAGTAAAATATTCATAACACTCACCTTTGGCAGAAGTTTTCTTCATCTATATCAATGATTTTTATGTTAACTGCCCAAATCAAATTGTTAATCATTATAACAGAAAGGTTCTATTTTGTATTTGGTGGAAATGACCAATGCTATTGCTTATGACATGTTAAATGATTTTAATGAAGTCTAACATGCTAGCCTTTTCCATAAGCATCATATGTTGCATCTGGAAATTTTCTCAAAACTATTGGATGTGTTCCTTTTTTTTACAGTAATAAACTTGTCCTTGATGGGCAAGCTTGCCTTTATTTTCATTAACTTCTGAGATACCACACACTTCTATCCTCAGTTTTGTGTTTTTCTTCATCCATATCAATGATCTTTATAATAATCCTCTAAGATGACTTTCTTTGCTGATGACTAGTCATGACATTATTAAATTGAATTAAATAAAAGTAGTTCTAATATTAAATATTAAGAAAAATAAACAAAAGATAACAAATTCTAAATGTTTAAAAGCATTTATTAGTTTTACTGGTTTAAAGTTTGAAGCTGTGAAGGTTTAGTAAATTACTTGGAAGCTATAATTTCCAACTTTAAAAACTTTCTATAATTATAACATATATAGCTTGAAAAACATAATGAATATTTAAAAATCACAAAACAGTTAATTAAAATGTTAAAGTTACAGTAGTTACCATTTAAAAACTTTTTCTTACTTTTTCTTTCTTGAAAAAGTTATATATAGTTTATATAGAGTTCGACTTTATTTTCTTTAATTATCTAAAAATTAATTTTCAATTATGAAAATTTGCTAACTGCTTCAAGCATCAGTATATCAGTATAAGTCAGTGTAAAGTCAGGCATAGATGCAGCATTTTTTGATGTTTGTGATACCTAACTTCCAGACTTGGACTTCTTTTTCAAACTTCCAGTTTGGAGCAAACTCCAAAAATTTATATGTTTATACTTATATCAGATACGGATGCTTTGCAAAAGATTACAATGATTAGAGCCTGGGATCAAAAAAGCCCTAAAATTTTAGCTACACCTGCCCCAAATGTGAGAGCAACAAGTTGATCAACTAATTTCTTTACTATTCTCAACCAAATTTATATTCATCGATATATTTAGGTATCTCAAACAACAAAAAATACTGCATCCGCGCCTGCAAGTAATCAATAAACATCAAAGAAAGCTGTTAACTACTATATATCCAGTCATGTGTAAATTTATCTTTTATAGATTTTATTAAAGCATTTGATAATTATTGGTTACTATCATGAAAAATTGTGAGTCTGCATTTTTGTTACCAAAAAATGCTTTTCAGTTAACAAAAAAAAAATTTAAGTATCACTAAATGTTTTAGTATCACTAAGTATGTTTGATACTTTTAGTATCAAACATATTTAGTATCAGGTGTGCAGAAATGTTCAGAAATGGATAATCACCTGCTTTTTGTATCAGGAACTATGTACAACAAGATGGCATTCTGTCACCATTACCTTTTAGGCTTTACATAAGTACAGGCCTTGTTATAAGATTTCGCTGCGTAGCGAAAACGCGTAACACATTTCTAAGTAACTCAACTCAGCAAATATATTTTGGATCGTTAGAAGTTATATTGCGTCACTAGCGTCTTTTCAAGTACCCCATTGTAATTAAAGTTATTGTATTAACGCGTTAAAAATCATACAAACAGTTAGTTTTTTTCTCACTAGAACAAAAGTTACAAATAAAATCTAAGTTCTCATTTAATAAATCATTTTTATTATTTTTTTCAAATATGAACTAAATTTTATTTTGAAAAAAATATTCTTTTCATGAAATGTAAAATAATGTTTGTTTATTTTCTTATGATTTTACAGTTGGTTTTTGATTTTTTTATTAACTGTTTATAAATTTTTTCTTATTTAATTTGTGAACTCTTTTTAATAATGTTTTTAAACAATAAAGAGTTTTTTTTTGTTGTTTATCAGTTACCGATAACATATTCGTGATCATAATTTATTTTCATAAATTAACCGAACGTCATTAAAACTTTACGTTATTGAATTAACAATAAACAAAATATCTTATTAATAAAATATTTACATTAAAATAAATCCTGCATTTTTTAAACTATTATGACAAAAAATAATTTTTACATTTAAAAGGAATTTATATATTTAATTCCTTAAGATAACTTAAAACACTTTATTTTTTTTAACTAATTTTATCAAGAATAAAAAAAATTATTAAACTAACTGTTTCTTTAACAAAAAATCTATTAGTTTACAATTGCGGTTAAATGAGACTTACGACTTACGACTTTATTTCTTCAGAATAAACGTCACATAAACGATATCAAAAGATAATTAAAAATATTCTAAAAGATATAAGTTGTTGAAAATCTTTCTTTTCTTTCTTTGTTTTTTTTTATTCTTTATTTAATTGTATCTATAAACTTTGTGAAAATTAAAAATATTGTATTAATCATAATATAGTTAAATATAGATTTTATATTATTATATTTGCTTAATAAATTTTTTTTTTGTTTTTACAATTTTTACTGATACACTTTTAAGTTAACAATAAAAACTTTGATAGAAAAAAAAGTATTGTTTTTTTATTATAGAGGATGTTTCAAAAGCTCCAAGATAGTGATGCATCTGCAATTGATCCTGATGATTTAAGGCGATCAATGGCCAAAGCTTTTGTTGTATGTTGGCATTTTACAGGTCAGCAGACTAAAAGACTTGGTCAACTCAAAAAATTTACAATTTTTTGACTTTAGTCTGCTGATCCTTTTTTTATTGTTTTTTTAAATCCTTTTTTAAAAAAAGTTAAACATTTAAAATAATTTCTGATTGGTAAGAATATTGAATATCTCTGAGTTTATAATTAGCTAGTGTGCTTAAACTTTGAATATTTACATTAACAAAAGTAAAAAGTATCAAACATTTATATAAAATAAGTTGCTTAGTTACATGTATTGCAGTTTGTAAGAATATAAAGTTTAATGTTATTATGATTTGAATAAATATAAGAAAAAAGGATAAATAAAATACTAAAATTTAAAATAACAGGATTGGTTGGTGTGGACTGCTGCCCAAATTATTTTCCTAGAATAGCTACTGTTCATATAGTTTATATTAATAAGATGTATATTGTTTATGTTGCCTATTTTTAATAAGATAGTAAAATTATAAATGATGAATGTTGATACCACACTTTATAATAAATAAAAGTTATGATATTATTTTAGATATAAATAAAATTCTAATGTAAATAATAATAATAATAATAATATATATATATATATATATATATAAACTTCACACCTGTAATTTTTACCCTCATCGCAATTTTACAGGGGCAAGTTTAATAACAAATATGCCGATGTAGATCGATTATTTTTTTTTTGATGTTGTCCTGAATAGTTTAGTTAGAGTTGTTACAAAGAATCGGAGACTGGTCTTTTCTTAAACAGAAAAAAAAACATGGTCAAATTTCCTTTTTTTTTTTCTTTAACAACTTGACTTCAAACAAGGCTGCAAGCAACCAATATTAGAGTAGGAAGTTACTGAAATAAAAAAGAGGAAGTATATAGAGCAAGATAACAATTAACAGACAACTTAAAAGATTGGAAATTATATGAATCAAGAAAACAAAATAAAGGAAGCGAATTCCAAAGAACTGATGTTTGAGGAAAAAAACTAGACAAATAAAAATATTTAGAGCACTTAGGAACAGTCACAGTAAATGAAACTTGATTGAATGGCAAGTAACACAAGAATAAATTTTAGTAGGTGGCACAAGAGACGCTACCTCTTTAGAGCAGTGCCCATTATAATATTTATAGAGAAGAGAAAGAGAAGCAACACTACGCAATTATCACTATGTGATAATAGTTGTAGGTTGACTGCAAGAGCAGGTCCAACTATGTTTACAATATGTTTTTGCACATTGTCTAAAAGAGAAAGGGCGTCATTTGAAGATCCGCCCCAGATATGGCAGCAGTATTCCATACAAGGACGGATTTAAGATTTATAGAGATAAAGAATAGAATCCGGAATAAGAAAGTATCAAGCATAATAAAGAGATGCAACCTTTGCAGATGCTAATTTTGTAATGGATTTGATATACGGTTTCCAAGAAAGATTGGAAGTTAGAGTTAGTCTTAGAAGATGAAGGCTAGATGACTCATCGAGTACAATACCGTTCATAAATATAGGAAGATCTAGATTATTGCGATAACAATTGGCTAAAAATAATTGAGTTTTATCTGAGTTAAAATTCACCTGCTATAACATAAGAATTTCATGTTATAGCAAAAGTGAGATACTTTTCAAGCTCAAAAACCCCCTTCAAGCAATCAGAGAGTGTTGGCTTCTTATCAAGACAAGAATAAATGGTACTATCATCAGCAAGCAATGCCACCTTAGTTGTGATATATACTAGAAGATTGTTAATGTAAATTAAAAAGAGTATAGGGCAAAGGATAGAACCTTGAAGAACCCCTGAAGTTATAGGGTATGAAGAAAAGTGCTGTCTGTTGAGGACAACTTTTATACTACAATTTGTAAGAAAGGATTCAATAATTTTAAAGATGTTACCTGATACACCATAAAGAGAAAGCCCAAGAAAAAGACTAGCATATCAAACTTTATCAAAAGCCTTAGAAGTGTCAAGAGCGATGGCCTTAACCTCTCCACATCTATCTAATGCACAATAAAACCTATTGGTTATTACTGTTAGTAAATCAGCTGTAGAACGAGAAGATCGAAATCCATATTGATGATCAGAAAGTAAGTTATTAGATTCAATTTGAGATGTTTGTTAATTAAAGACTCAAAAATCTTGTTTTTTTTATAAACTATTAAATGCCAAATTAAATTAAATATTAAATGCTTCAACATATAAATCATTTTGTGGCATGTATAATGTAGAGGGTGATAAAGTAATGTAATGCAGAAAGTGGTGGTAAACAACATTATTAAATATTGATGTTTTTTACCAATAATTGTCTAAACCAAATAGTCAATAAAAAAGCAACTGTTTATTATTCATTACAATTAATTTAGTCTGTAAAACTTGTTTAGTATTAATTTAATAAAATACTTTAAAACATTATATAAAAAAGTCAGATTATGATTCTAAATTTCCTCATTAAATTTATCTACGAATAATGTACATTTGACAATGTTTTTTATTTCTGTTTAAGGAAAGACCACAATCCAATTCATTGTGATACAAACAAAATTATTCAAGACAACTTAAAAAAAAACTTCTTCATATTTTCCTGATTCATGTAATTTGCAGAAGCTTGGTGGCCCCAGAGGTTATGCGGGATTCCCGCATGGGCTTTTCACTTTTTCATCTAAATATGGACCTTTGGGCAAGTTTTAATTTTTTCTACATTTTAAAGAAATTCCACAATCAAATATAATTGGGCTCTAAGTCTTCAACTTAGAGCCCAATTATATTTGTATTTTACATAATAAAAATATTGCTCTGAAAACAAAGTATATATTTTAAGACGTATTATGATATTTATTTCATACGAAAAATTATGAACCCATAAATGGTTTTTAAAGATCGCAATGTTGACAAAATAAATTTAAAAAAGTCTGCAGACCCATATTATTATTGTTGGACTTAAATTAACTTAATTTAAAGTTTAACCCCAAAATATTTTTTCAAATGAATTAATACGCAATACAATTACTATATAGTAATTGTATTGCGTTTTAATTCATTTAAGAAAAATGTTTTGGTATTCAATTTTAAATTAAGTTATATATAAATAAGTATATCAAACTCATGTTTTGCATTTTTGTAGCGTTTTGATATAGATATAAGCTTGGTTTATAATAATAAAGTTTTTTATTTTTATACAGTTAATATTATTGTATGTAAATAAACAAATCACTCTGTAATATCCTGTCCTCAGATAGATTAAAAAAAGGATGATGGCTGTGCAAAAAGAATTTAAAGAAGATATGTTTTATGCAAACTTTGAATTATGAACTGTATGAATACACAAATAAAACCTTTTAAAAATAGCGTAAAACCATATTATTTAACGAATTTATTTTAATTGAGGTGTGGAAATACCACAAATATTTTCAAATACAATTTCATATTACACCTTAACAATTTACTTATTTTTGACACATTTTTATTACTATTAATTATAGGTAAGTTTAAAATAAGTTAGAAAGATTCTATAGCTTTAAATTTTTTTGTTTTCATTATTTTAATTTTGTTTTTAATTTTTATTACTATTAATTATAGGTAAGTTTAAAATAAGTTAGAAAGATTCCATAGCTTTAAATTTTTTTGTTTTCATTATTTTAATTTTGTTTTTGAAATGAAAAAACAATAAAATAGCATTTTTGGAAAAAATATGAAATACTTTCAATTAAGTAACTGCAAAATGAAACTACGTTATAAAAACTTTTATGTTTAGATTATGTCAATAATGGCACCATTTTTAGAGCGGCATTTTTGCTGTTGTGAGTTTATGCGAAAATGTTTAAAAAAGTTAAAACACCAAATTTAACAAAAGCATAAACTATCTATAAAAAGAATTTCTAATTTTTGAAGATTTTCAATATTTATTTTAGAAAAAAAATCATATATAATTTAAAAAAATTTATATTATTATACAATAAAATATATATACATATATAAAATATATTATATAATAAAATACATATAAAATCATTATATAGTAATAAAAAATTAAATTCTTTGATTTTTAATTTTGTGTTAGGCTATGTTCTTCAAGCAATGAAATACTAATCGTTTTTGCTTGTGGTAAATTGTGTCATAAGAAAATCAGAACAAAAACGTGGTCGCTACATTGTTACCATTTTTTATTTTGAAGTATTGCAAACAATATTAATAATTACAAATCACAAATACAATATTAATAATTACAAATTACAAATTAATAATTACAAATATTACTAATTACAAATGTATTACAAACAATATTAATAATTACAAGTGTTATCTCAACTTGCTAGTTTGTATTGATGATTTATTAGAATAAGATCAGTTGTTATATATATATACATGTACACATTTTTTTTCATATGGGCCTTTACATCAAGCATATATGGTAAAATACTGCATATATAGGCCTTTTAATAAAAATCCCGCATGGGCTTTTTAGAGCCACCACGCCCCTGATAATTTGCAATATTTCAAGTTGTCTGTTAATGGTTATCTTGCTTTATAAAATTCTTTTTCTTCCAGTAACTTTTAACTCTAATAGTGATTGCTTGCAGCCTTGTTGGAAGTGAAGATGTTAAAAAAAAAAATAAAAAAAAAGAAATTTAAATACATTTTTGAAATTTAGGATTTTTATAAAGTTACCAAAAAAACAGAAAAAGCAAGTCAGCAACAACTAAAGGAACAATTTGGTATGGACAAAGCTGTTTCAGTTTCATTACTGTCAAGTTATTAAAAAGATGGATGGGAATTTTTATCCAAATGTAATAAATGGGGGCTCGGTGTAGTTAAGGCAATTTACAAATTATTTGAATACTTTTATTTGGAATTAGCATGGTTTTATCAGCGTATTACATCTAAACAAGAGCTTTAAATGGTAATTTTTTTTGCTTTAGGTTTTTTTTAATATTTAAAGAAACTTTTCTTTTTTTTATATAATTTTCAAAACCTTTTTACTAACCGTAATAATGAATCTAAAAAACACCATATTAGAGTCTTTAGATTAAATCCGCTCTTTGGCGTTAATATGAATTTAGTTAAAATCTTTTGAAAAGTTCCTTAATTTACTAATGATCCTAGTTCTAATTGGTTCTGACGTATATTAACTATATATAGTTGTCAAAACACAATATTTCTATCAATTTTTACAAAAAGTACTAGAATTCTAACCAGAATTAGAAAGAGGTTATAATTAAGAAAAATTGCCAATAACCGATCAAAACATATCATTGTTAAACTATAATGTTCATTTCACCTAAAAAACGTATTTATTTAAAATCTTATTAAAATTTGGACAAGCGATTGTGATTTTAAAAAGATTTTTTAAGAAAAAAAGAATCTTCGGTCTGGGTTTCTTCGCTATAAACATTTATATTTTATGATACCGCAAAATTTATCATTTTAATTTTTTTTGTCTCTTCATAATTCACAGACCTGATCATTTAACAGAAATATGATGTAGTCAACAAAATATTATACAGACACTATAATATTTTAAAATTGCCTTAACTACACCAAGGAAAGATAGGGGAAAAAGGGCAGGGGGCGGGGAAGTAGTCTTTAACACTCAATGCAACTAAAACACAGAACAAACAAACTCCTAAAAAAAAAAGCCAAAAATTTTAAACAAATCCGATTGGTTGTTAGTGGCAAACCAAGCAACTTTTTATTTATTGGTATTTAATGCAAACAAAGAGTTCGTAAATAATGGCAAAACATTATAAACCAAAGTCTGTTATAACAGTTTTGCAGTAAATATATCAATATAATTATAAAGATATCTTGAAGTGTTTGTTAGACACAATTTATAAACCTAATTACAATTTAATACATTTGTGTTATATTTTTAAAAAATATAACACAAATGTATTAAATTGTATGTTTTGGTATATTTTAAAAAAATATGCTACATTTAAAAGCAGTTTGAACGAATTATGCAATATATGTTTCATTTTGCGCTGTGCTAACAACAAAAAGTACCTAATACCTGATGCGGTAGTGGTGTAGTGGTAAGAGCGCTCGCTTTGTAAGCAAGAGGTTTGGAGTTCGACTCCCACCACATCCCCGGAAGTACCACGCTCAACTTAGTTTCTCCGCGCAGCGGCCTTGCTCGGCAAGGTTCGTGTTTCGGAGTTAAAGAGTTGAGAGAGGGTTGCACCACGAATAACAACTAAAAAAAAAAAAAAAAACACAAAAAAATGAGTAGCCTCCTCGACTGTAATGGCCCCCTCGGGCCTTGGGGAGGTGAATAATCTTATGTTACTTTTAAATTATTGTTATAAAAATAAAGGAAACCAAATGTTAATTAAAGTTTAATAAAAACTGATAAAAACGAAACGAGTTTGAAAATGAAAGTAATTTGTTTATAAAGTTTGCCGCCTCTGTTTTTTAATTGTTTACGCATAATGAATGGAATAAATTATTTTTTCAAGATGGCCGAATAAGTCCCAAGTATTTCTAAAAATGATACTAAATACACAGTTTTTTGAAAACTGTTTTCGGTATTTAGTATCAGTTTTAGAAATACTCGGGACTTATACGGATTTTTTTTTTTTTTTACAAGTTATATTTTCTAATTTTTAAGACCTAAACTGGTCTCAAAAATTATGAAATAATAACTGAAATTTTTTTTAAATTTGAGATACAATCACTTTGTTCATAACAAGTAAAATCAAGGATAGGGGTTTCCAAAAGAACAAAGGCTATATATCTCTATTTTTTCCTGGTCTTTGGTGTCTAGAAGCTCTAAACATGTTGGTTGACTTATTATCTATTATTGTTCTACAACTAATTTGCTAGCAGTGATAACCAATAGGTTTTATCTTGCATTAGATAAAAGTGGAGAGGTTAATCCATTGCTCTTGACATTTCTAAAGCTTTTGATAAAGTTTGGCATGCTGGTCTTCTCCATAAGCTTGCTTCTTATGGTGTATTTGGTAACATCTTTAAGATTATTGAATCCTTCCTTTCCAATCGTAGTATAAAAGTTGTCCTCAATGGACAGCACTCTTCTTCTTATTCTGTAACTTCAGGGGTTCCTCAAGGTTCTATCCTTGGCTCTATACTCTTTATAATTTACATTAACGATCTTCCAGATATTCTCACATCTAAGGTGGCATTGTTTGCTGATGATACTACCATTTATTCTTGTCATGATAAGAAGCCAACACTCTCTGATTGCTTGGAGGGGGCATTTGAGCTTGAAAAGGATCTCACTTCTACTACAGCATGGGGCTCACAGTGGCTGATGAACTTTAATTTAGATAAAACTCAGTTTTTTTTAGCCAATTGTTATCGCAATAGTTTAGATCTACCTATATTTATGAACGGTATTGTACTCGATGAGTCATCTAGCCTTCATCTTCTAAGATTAACTCTTACTTCCAATCTTTTGTGGAAACCATATATCAAATCCATGTAAAAATAGTATCTGCTAAGGTTGCATCTCTTTATTGAGCTTGCCACTTTTTTACTCCGGATTCTATTCTCTATCTCTATAAATCTCAAATCCGACCTTGTATGGAATACTGTTGCCATATCTGGGGCGGATTTTCTAATGATGCCCTTTCTCTTTTAGACAAGGTGCGAAAATACATTGTAAACATAGTTGGACCTGCTCTTGCAGCCAACCTCCAACCATTATCACATTGCCGTAATGTTGCTTCTCTTTTTCTTTTCTACAAATACTATAATGGGTACTGCTCTAAAGAGCTAGCGTCTCTTGTGCCATCTACTAAAATTCATTCTCGTCTTACTCGTCATTCAATTAAGTCTCTTTTTTTTTCTGTGACTGTTCCTAAGTGCTCTAAAAACTCTTATTCCTAGTTTATAGTTTTTTTCTCGAACATCAGTTGTTTGGGATTCGCTTCCTTCGTCTTGCTTTCCTGATTCATACAATTTGCAATCTTTTAAGTCGTCTGTCAATAGTTATCTTGCTCTACAATCTTCATCTTTCCTCTCCCAGTAACTTCCAACTCTAATTAGTGGCTCATGAGATTTAATGGCTTGGAACTTATTGCTTTTAAGCCTGAAATCCTTGCCGCCATTTTACCTAAGGACTCAAAAAAACGTTCAAAAACTAAAAGTTTTAATTTTTATACTTTTTGAGCTCCTGGATACTAAATACTAAGAAGAAGTAATCTTTTTGTGACTTTCAAACCAGAGTCCTTTTTGCGACTCTGTATCCTTGAGTAAAATTTAATAAATGAGGGGATGGAGTCATAATAAACTCATCAACTGCTGTGTATTAAGCTCTTAAGAGTATCACCTTTTTTTCCTTTGACTTTTCTTGATTTTTAATTAAAAGATTTAAGTAAATTTGACCATGTTTTTTTTTTCTGTTTAAGAAAAGACCACTATCCAATTCTTTGTAACAATTCTAGCTAAACTATTCAGGACAACATCTATAAAAAAAAAAAAAAATGATCTACATCAGCATTTTTGTAATTAAACTCGCCCCAGTAAAATTTCAATAAATGTCAAAATTACAGGTGTTATGTTTATTTTCAAATATTTTAATTTGTTTTATTGGATTCCTTGCCTCAAAATATAGAAGTACATTTTCAGCTTTCCATTGGACACAGAACAGACACAATGACCAAAACCATTTTTTAAAATGGCAGATTTTTGTTGGTTCAAGGCAAAGTTTGAATCATATCTTTGAAACCGTTTGGAATTAGAAGATAAAGTTTTTGGAATGTTCATAACTTATTAAAATCTTTGAGTGGTGTAAAAATCAGCAAAATCTGAGACTTTTTAATTTTGCATTTTAATAAATAAATTAAACATTGATTAAATAGCATAAAAATATGCATACATTATTATAAGATTATATATACATTATTATATGTATATATTTATTATAGATTAATTTGTTTATTGTCTACCTTAAGTCTACATCTAAGATTGAAGATGGTGTCTCAATAAAAATAATGATCGTGGGCATATATTAACTACATGTGACTATTGTCTTTTAGGATCCTTGCGCCACTTTTTTATCTTATAGACTGGTGTAACTGTAAATCTGTTACATTGTTTCCTGTCTAGAATGATGATTACTGGAACTTTTTGACTCTTTTAATGGTTCTTTGTTTGTGGTTTTTCGGTAGTAGTTATGCAACTCTTTCTCCTAATAATTAACCTCAGGTCTCAAACTCAGTTGAATGATTATGATAGTCCATTAGTACTAGATTTTGCTGAACTCTGTAATAGCTCTGTGAGGGGCTGGTTCCATCAACAGCTGTAAAGTATCAGAGTATTAAGAGTGTCATGTTGTGCATAGAAAGTGTCTGTTATTTCATTTGGTGTACATTGCCATTATACCATAAGAAGCTCTTTGTTATAAATTTTGGTTGACTATCAAGAATGAAGCAACTGAATAGCTTATAACTTAGGGTATATAGGATCAAATCAAGTTTTTTATTATTTTTAAGCATAAACAAAACTCCTAAAAATGTTAAAAAAAAAAAAAAAATCACCATATTGTTTTAATCATTTACTTATTTTTTTTATTTTCAGTTTACAAATATTTGTGGACTTTGAAGTATATTTTTATCCTATATTTTCATCCAATAAATCATTTCTTTTGCAAAATATACCAGACTTACTTACTCTTTATGAGTTTAGTTTAAATTCAGCTGTTTAAATCTAGTTTTCTCACTCCTGATTCCATTCTCTACCTCTATAAATTTCTTAATCGGTTTTACGGAAAATACTGTTGTCATATTTAGGCTGTTTTATCTACTGAGGTCCTTACTCTTTTAGAAAAAGTTTAATAGTGTGTTGTTTATTCTACTCTTTTTTGGTTTTTCTAGCTTTTAAGCTTGAAAAACCAACAAAGCTTTATTTCTACAAATAGTTGCTCCTCAATCAAGCTATCATTACTTTTGGATATATATATATATATATATATATATATATATATATATATATATCAATTAGCTCCATACGTCGAGCACTCTTCTCAAGTCATCTACGCAATGAAAAAAACTAACTTGAATTATTCAATCAAGAACATTCCGATTCCATCAATAAAGAACTACAAAATACAATTACTTGATAAAACCGAAGCATTAATAAAAAGAATGAGATGGAAAGCTTTCTTCTTTCTTAATAAAGATCAAAAAAGTAAGGAAAATAATTTTTATAACATTTACAGCATAAAATCATCAAATTATCCCAAACAAATTTCTGATATGTCTGCATTTGAAAACGACCTGATAGATCTTATAAAAAACATTAAATTTCGTAAAGTATACAATAATTTCCAAAACAAGTTAAAAGATGACATATCTACCATACGCAATAGCAAACTTACATATACTTTTTCTGATAAAACATCCAACTTATATAATATATCTAAAGAAAATTATACCCATTTGCTTACAAATGCTATCACCTCAACATACAAAAAATCGAATACAAAAATAAAAAATCAAATAAAGAAGGTAAACGGATATTAAAAAATCACGACGCTTTCAATAAAATCGACATTAATACTTCTTCAAATTGTTTTATAAAATTAAAAGATCATAAAGAAAACTTTACAAATAATCCAACTGTCCGTTTATTAAACCCCGCCAAAAATGAAATCAGAAGAATTAGTAAAGTTATACTTTCCAATATAAACTCTGAACTTGCAAAGAAACTTCATCTCAATCAGTGGAAAAAAACCCAAGATACCACAAACTGGTTCAATTGCATCAGTGATAAACGCCTTTATAAATTCCTTATTTTTGATATTGTTGATTTTTACCCTTCGATAACAGAAAAACTCCTTAATAACGCTATTCGTTTTGCCGAGCAACATCTAAACATTGAACCTAACCAAAAAACATTGATCTATCACGCAAGAAAATCATTATTATTTAATGATGATCAAGTTTGGATAAAAAAATCAAGCAGTTTATTCGATGTTTCAATGGGAGCATTTGACGGTGCTGAAGTTTGTGAACTTGTGGGAATGTATCTTTTGTTTCAAATTGCACAATTTTATAATTGTGGAATTTGAAACAAAATGATTTCGGATTATACCGCGATGATGGTTTAGCAATTTTTAAAAAAATGAGTGGCCCCCAAATGGAAAAAATCAAAAAACATTTTGTTGAAATATTTAAAAAAAACGAACTCACTATATCAATACAGTGCAATATGAAAATTATAAATTACCTTGACGTCACATTAAATCTTAATGACCATACTTTCCAACCATATTCTAACCCCGGAAATTCTTTAAACTATATTCATGCTGATTCGAACCACCCGCCTAATATTTTAAAGCAGCTTCCACATTCAGTTGAGTTAAGATTGTCTGCAAATTCGTCAAGTGAAGAAATTTTCCAAAGATCTACTCCTATGTACAATAACGCGCTATTAAGATCCGGTTTTAATCACAAACTTTCATATCACCCTAATTTAAATTTACCTCATACCAAAAACCGTAAACGCAACATCATATGGTTCAACCCTCCTTTCAGCAAAAATGTTACCACTAATATAGGAAAAAGCTTTTTAACCTTGATCAACAAACACTTCCCAATAAATCACAGACTCCACAAAATTTTTAACAGAAACACAATAAAAATAAGCTATAGCTGTATGCCGAATATGAAGTCTTTTTTAAACGCACACAATCAACAAATTATGAACAACAAAAAAATTCCACCTAAAACCAACTGCAATTGCCTTAATAAAAATACCTGCCCTTTATCAAACCAATGCTTAACAAAAAACATTATATACCAAGCCAATATAAGTTCCAATAATCCTACCAACACTCCTGTCAACAAATACTACATCGGTATAAGTGAAACACCATTCAAAATTAGATATGCCAACCATATAAAATCATTTAACATTCTAAAGTACAAAAACGACACCGAGTTATCAAAAGAATTTTGGAAATTAAAAGATGCTAACTTAAACCCAGTTGTTAAATGGAAAATAATTAGGCAATGCAATGCTTACAACCCAACCACGAAGTCCTGCAAACTATGCACAAATGAAAAATATGAAATTCTATTTTCCAAAAATAAAAATCTACTAAACAAAAAAAGTGAAATACTATCCAAGTGCAGGCATCGAAACAAATTTCTTCTCGCCCTATTCGACACGGGTGATTGATCAATTTTCTAATTAATATTGTTTGTTTGTTTTTTTTGACGTCAGAACTCATTCCATTGCTTTGTTATGTTTTTTCTGTCAATTTCTGTATTTTGTATTTTTTAACGGTTTTTTCTTTATTTATAGAATAAAATGTTGGCTGATGATTGCCGAAGGGCATGAAATGATAATGATGATGACAATGATGACGACGACAACGATAATGATGATGATGAGGATGATGAAGATGATGATGATGATGATGATGATGATGATGATGATGATGATGATGATGATGATGATGATGATGATGATGATGATGATGATGATGATGATGATGATGATGATGATGATGATGATGATGATGATGATGATGATGATGATGATGATGATGATGATGATGATGATGATGATGATGATGATGAAAACTTTTCACACGAATCAAAAAGTTGTTTAAATAATATTTTAAACATAAAGCTTGGTCTTTATAATTCACTGAAAATGTTGTCAAGGTGTTGGTATCGATACTGTTGAGGAGATAAAAAAAACTCATTTTAAAGAAGAAAAAAAGTGTTGATTTAATAGAAGACATTTCAATTTTTAGAAACAAAAATGATACATTTATTTATAATAAAATACAGGCTAACATACATAAATAGAATTGAAATAAATTACTTAATAATTTATTAATAATTGATAAATTATTGAATAATTTACTTTGTAAAGACATTTGCACAATATGTTACTGAATTAAAATTATTATAAATATATTATTATTATAATATAAATTATTATAATATAATTTAAATATAAATTATTATAGATATAATAAATATAATAATATAAATTATTATAAATATA
>NC_088923.1:47527500-47652500 GCF_038396675.1 Hydra vulgaris | reverse complement strand
AATCATCAAGCTGGAGCAATTTATAAATTAAGTGGAGGAACAAAATTGCCACTTCCTACTGAAACTCGCTGGAATTCTGTATGTGATTCACTTGAAAAATATGTCAACAACTGGAGCATCATTTTCACAATGTTTGAAAAAATAAAGACTTGGATCCCATGATTGGTAAAAAAGTGATATACAGATAAAGCGAAACACAGAAGATTTATTAAAAATATTAAAACCAATTGCAGTAGCTCTAGATAAGTTGCAAAGAGATCAAACAAAAATAAGTGACTCTGTTGAAATTTTTAAAAATTTAATGATTAGTTTATCATTTTTATCAAACAAAAATAAAAGTTGTGGATTGTAACATAGTGGTTATTGAAGGTTTATTAAATGCACCAGCTTCTAGTGCTGGAGTCGATAGAATTTTTTAACTTTTGGCCTTGTTCATTCTAAGTTAAGAAACCAATTGGGGGTAGAAAAAGCAGCAAAGCTTGTATTTATATATAGGACCTTAAATAATGATGTATTGAATAATTTTGATGAAATATAACAGTAATATTGATAAAGAATATAGTTTACTCAAATAAAATGGGTTATGCTTTTTTTAATTTAAAAGGATAACTAAATACTGCATTTTTAAATAAAAACCTAATTTAAACCAAATAATAAATTTTAATAAACCTAATTTAAATCATAGGTTTTTTGCAACCCTGTTTCTATGAGCATGCAACCCTGTTGCTATGAACATTTGCGTTTTAGCTTTTACTTTTACTCAATTGCTTTTTTTATTCATCATAATTTTTATTCAAATATTTTTATAGATTTTGATTTTTTTTATCTTTTATGTTATTTAACTCCTTTGTCTGAAAAGGTTACTACAGTTGAGGAGGCTACCTTATTGTGGTCACAACCCTCTCTCAACTCTAACTCCGAAATACAAACCTTTATAAACAAGGCCAAGGCGCAGAAAAACAAGTTTAAAATAAACCAATATATAGCAGATTTAATGTGAAATTAATTTTTTTTAATTACGGTTTTAAATTATGTTTCAAAGTAGAAAATTATATAAATTTTCAATATCATTAAACAAAAAACAAAAAAAATTTAACAGATATTAAATTTAAAAAAAACAACAAAAAAACCTAAATTTACCCAATAAAACCCCAAAATACCCACAAAAAAATCCACTGGGCCAAGTTTTTTTAAAAATAACCCGCGTTTTTGCCAACACTAGTTGAATTACTTAAAGTTTTCATGTTCCACATGTTAGAGATATTTTTATCGCTTTGGGGAGCATAAATCTTTATGCAATAAAGCAAGCGGTGAATGCTTTGCTGCATAAAGATTTTTGGGGTTTGTTTTGGGGTTTTATTGGGTAAATTTGGGTTTTTCCGTTGTTTTTTTTTAATTTAATATCTGTTAAATTTTTTTTGTTTTTTGTTTAATGATTTTTTCATGCATTAAAAATTTTAATCCTGTACAAAAATGTCCAAAGTTAATTGATAAGATTACAATGTATTTTCACATCCAAAAACAGACCAAAAATTTTTTTGAAAGGAGCAAGCAAGTAAATATTTTGGATACAACAAACACTTTGTTGTTTGCTGCTTCAATAAGTGCTAATAAAAAAGTCTCCATGTTCCATACCTTAAAAAATTTTTTACCTGTTTGAAAATAAATAGTTTGAATTATTTGATTTTTAATGTTAAAAGCCATGATAACCAATAAATTAGCAAGTAATGTTTAAGAAAGAATATTTAAAAAGTTTTTAAATTGTGAGTTTTAGTTAACAACCGATGCAAAAATCAATAACTAATAATACACTTTTCCTTGCTTTAGGTCTTTTTTCAAGAGACTTTCATAATAGGTCTTTAAATTATGAAAATAACAGGTGTAATTTAATGGTACTAACATTACTTTAGATGAAATTATTTAACTATTATTAAATTTTATTATCAAATTTAGATCAGTTTGTTAAAATCTAAAGTAAATAACTTGAAAGCCCAAAGTAAAAGTAAATAAAGTTATATAACCTTTTTGTCATATAGTTCACCTCTTGACATATGACCCACCTCTTATCAAATAACCCACATCTTGTCATATAACCCACCTCTTGTCATATAACCCACCTTCTATAAATCTTAAACAAAAAATTTGAAGAACTTGACGCTCCATGGAAAAAAAAGTTGACCTACCAAAAATCTAGAGCGGTTTGATCTCTATACCTCTTGCTTATAAATTGAGCCCTCTACGATGAATCCCCGATTATATTACCACAATTTTTTTTTAGGAGAATATTCTTCATCGATTGCATTGCCACATAGCAAACACAGAAAGTGAAGATACTTGTGCAGCAAAGCACTGTATTCCTCATCAAAAGTTTGCATCGCACATACTGGAACAGGTTTTTAACCTTTTATCTTGCATAATATGTAGCCTTATATATGTTTATATAATAATAATAATAATATTAATAATAATAATAGTATACTATAATAAGTATATAGATATTTTATCATGTATAAGACTATATGTCTAATATGTACAAAAATATATTATATGTGTGTTATATATTTTTGTAAGATTTACCTTACTATCAGCTTGAAAATATGTAATACTGAACTTAAACAATGTGAAAGTGTTTTACACTTTTAAAAAATGTTTTTTTTTTTTTTTTTTTTTTTTAGTTATTTTAAAACAAAAAACTTTCAGTTACTTTTTACGAAAATTTTCAAATTCAAATATTTTGTAATTTTTATTCTTTAATTATTACAATAGAGATTTGTGTAATTTAAAAACTAAATGTAATTTAAATGCTAAATGTGAAAGTTGGAAATGTTGGAAAAGCGTGAAAAAAATCTTTAAAATGCTGTTTACTTACATATGATAGATCTGCATTCGATCTAATTATAAATTTCAAAATAAAGTTTTCAAAATGTTAAAAGCAAAAAAGTTGGAAAAGCGTGAAAAAAAACTGCTATATAGAACCAGTTTAGACTTTCTAATGATATTTTGTAATTATTTATTAGTTCATTTGTAAATACTTTTTATTTAACTTTTGGTTTCTAAAATGCTTTTTTAAAACTTTCATTTTTGTAGGCAAAATGTCATGTATAATATGATGTCAAAACTAGTTAATTTTGAAAAACACTTATCTAATAAACTATGTTTTGGTTTAAACAAAATTTTAAGATGTTTTATTAACAACTAAAATTAAGTTTTATTACTGAGTTAATTTTTGTTCAGTTAAATTTAGTAAAAAATAGATTCTGATTTTAGTTGTCCACATTATTACCACAAGTTAAGAACTCTCCCTGATGCTTTTCATTCCACTTCCTGATGGCTATAAAACTCTAGCTATGCTAAGGTTTCCATGGTTATTTCTATAAATTATTGTTTTATTAAAATATAACCAAAAATTCTTCTAAACACAATACCATGTCTTTTTAAGTTAAAATGTTTTTCTTTTTCTTTTGATAAAAATTTTAATGAAAGTTTTGAAATTAAATTATTTCTAAGGTTTTGTGTAAGTGTAAAGCAACAGGCGAACCAAAGTCTTATTATCAATTTGTACATTATGTTTCAGCATCGGCTCTTTCGTAAGTTTTTTTTTCAAGTTCTTTTTATTTTTAAGTTTTGCAGTTTTAAGTTCTTTTTATTTTTAAGTTTTTATTTTTAAGTTTTTATTTTTTAAGTTTTTATTTTTTAAGTTTTTATTTTTTTTATTTTTTTTTTGTAAGTTTAAAAATAATAACATTTAAATAAAAATTAAAAAAATTTTTTAAAGTTTTTAAAGCTTAAAAATTTTTTTTGATTGGATTTAAATTTTTGTTTTTTTTATTTTGTTATAAAAACTTTTGCAGTGAAGTTTCTTGTTTTTGTATTCATTCAAACAGTTCAACTCAAACATTCAACTAAGACACATAACAAAACAAAAATGTAAATTAAATAAAATCCTAATGATAAAAGAGTTATTCAACAATCTTTTATTTTAGTGAAAATTTTCAGAAAGATGTTAGCAATCCTAATGTTTTGGTGGATTTATTGAAATCGTCTATTCAGTCTGGAGAAATGAAAGCATGTCCGGTATACTGTATTATTTTATTTTAAGTATAAAAAAGTAAAAAGTACTAAATGTACAACAAGTAAATGGTCATATATAATGTAAAATAAGTAAATGGTTATCCAAATATCAATAATTTAATACTAAATAAATATTTAATATAAGTACTAAAAAAATTTATTTGTACCAAAAATGATCCCCCTCCCCCCTTCACTCAAATATTGTTGTAATGAAACGTTTGTTTTTTTTTCAAGGATTTAAAACGTTGTTCATATCGCAGCAGTGGTAAAAACACAACATTAACAAAGACAACTCTTATCAATTGCCCAGATGTTTGTAAGTTTGTAATTTATAGTAATATAGTAGCTTTAATTTAATATCATTGTAATATTGCTTTGTGAATGGCAACCCTCTCACTGAGTCTTCTTCTTTAAGTCAAAACGTATTGTAAACGTATTTGGATCTGCTCTATCTGCCTAACTGGAGCCTTTCTCCTATCATGGCACAGTGAGTCGGAAAGGTGAAAAAATGACAAAAGTTATATAACTATCATATATAAGCATGTGATACATCAATATTATTGTATTTTGGGTCAAAAAATTTAAATTTGCTATTAAAAATAATTTTTACCCATACCTATGATGTGTACAATGCGTGCTTACAGATGTAAGTGTCATTTATGTGCGCAAAATATGATTTAAATAAAAAAATTCGATTCTTTGATC
This sequence comes from Hydra vulgaris, assembly GCF_038396675.1. Classification (NCBI taxonomy): domain Eukaryota; kingdom Metazoa; phylum Cnidaria; class Hydrozoa; order Anthoathecata; family Hydridae; genus Hydra; species Hydra vulgaris. Next base: position 47,647,724 of record NC_088923.1, on the reverse strand, counting down.
CATAATACCATAAAATAGAATACCACATATTTTTAATGTAATTTTTGCCTGTGTACTACACACGTATATACGTCTTAGAGTTTTTTCCATTTTCAAACTTGTATTTTTTGAAACAAATGTTTGATATTACAGAATCACTTCAAATTAAGAGGTATTGGTACTGGTTTATCATAACATTCTTTCTAGATATCTTGGCTGTATGGTTCAATTTAGCTTTGCGAATTTCCTTAGTAGTAACCAATTGGCAGCTCTAATGCCTCAGATATCTGCACACCGTGTTGCAAGAGTTTATGAACCGTTGGGGGAATCACATACTAGCAATAGTTTTTGAGTGTAAGAGCTGTAGTTTTATAGCAATACTGGCCTAAATTTTCAGAATTCAACTCATAACAGGAGCATACTGATATTAGGATTGTCCTCAATCTAATAATTACATCTACTGCCACTCCTGTTATATCAGTTAAAGTTTCAACATTTTCAAATGCTCTTCTGGCAGTGTTCCCGTTGTTAGTGTTGCCAAAACCCTGTTTGCTAAAAAGGCCCAAAGATAAAGCTTTTTCATTGATTGATTTAGATCTTATCAATGCTGTGTTATTAAGTTCATTGGGCTTAGCTCTGCAAACATGACATGATTAAAAGGACAAAGTGTTAATGAGGGCATTAACCACTTTACCATCAAACATGGTTAAATCTAGTAGAGTAGATACTTTACATACTTACTAGATTAAATCTAGTAAGTATGTAGAGGCGTTGAAGCAGATGTTTCTGACACAATTAAACCCTCGGATAACATTTGTGTCTCTCACTCTTAATTTCATGAAGTGAAGGATACCTGCATTTTGTATTATCAATAAATTTCGAATAATTTGAGGCTGTTCATCAGAAAGGTCACGCTGAATTTTTAAGCTCAAGGCATCTTTAACTTTGATTATTATCAGAAAACTCATCTCCGTGCTTTTAACTTTTTCAGAATTTGTAGCACTTTTCATACAAACAACAAAGTCTTTTTTGTTAGGATCTCTAGTGGCTTTTTTTATTGAAGCTAATGCCAATGTTTAAGCAGGATGTTCAGCTAATTTGGCAACCTTGAACAAGATAGTATTTAATATTTAAGCGCGTAAACTATTTTTTAAACTGGGTTGAATTTAATTGGTTTATTATTACCTTAGAACTTTTATCACCTAAATCTTCCCAGTCCTTGCACTTTCTACCTGGACCTGCTGCAACTTTTTTTTTTTGTCAACTGTTACATCTTTGTCCATCCAAGTTCGCTCATGTTCCAGAAGTCTAGAGAAGGTTCTTGAATGCTTTGTTTGGAATTTACATTTAAATATTATTAGAGTTTTCTTTAGATTTATCATATCAGGTTTGTCAATACTTTCATAGTATAGACTCTCCAGTCTACAAAACTCACGTAGATGAGCCTTGAGTAAATTATCATGATTAGTTATTAATTCTTGAATTATAGACACTGAATGTATTTTTTTCATGATGAATGAAAGCAAGGAACTATTGTTAGTTCGATCGAACTAACAATAGTTCAATGGGAAAATGTTAAAACTACCATGGAATCTAGTGGTATCTTTTAGTTTTTGAACTAAACTCATAATTAAACTAATTTAAAAAAATCAATTTATGACACATATTTGAGATCTCAGTAAATAAAAATGTAAAATTAAAATTTATTGTCAAAAGTGTTGTAAATAATTACCAAACATCTTAAACATAAGACTTCAAATTAAATTTTGAAATGTTTTTACTCATATCAATCTTCAAAGAATGACACTAAAGCAAGACTTTTGTGAATGAGTTTTCCGATAAATAAAATAAATAAGTCTCAGAAAAGGCCTTATAAATTGGTGAAATCTTGAAAATTATTCACAAAAAAATTAATTATTGTCTTATAGTGGTATTTAGTTTTTAATTAAAGTTTAATTATTTTTAGCAAAAGTTTTTTACGGAGGGTTATTTGCCATTATTTATGGATTTCTGTAAAAGTTTCTAAAATCTATATCATATGATGAAATTTTAACCAATAACTTTAATTTTAAAAACTAAAAAAGGTTAAAACTGATGTTTTTATGTAACAAAATTAAAATAATTTATATTTTTCACATTGAGCACAAAACATTTTCCTTTTACTAACTTGAAAATTATTATAAGTTGCTTAGACATGAGAACCAATTTATGAATTAAGAAATTAGCATGTTTAAAAACTAAATAAAGATATGCTAAATCAGGCCTTGTTTTAAATAATAAATTGTTATAAATAATAAACTGTTAATAAATTGATTTGTTACTCAAAATTTAAAAACTTTTGATGAAACTTATTTTCTTGCATTTATTGTCACAACATTTATAAAAACATTTTTGAGTAAAAGCATTTTGTTATTCTGTTAAGAAAAGAACTTTTTTTTTTATTAATTTAAGATTTATATGTAAAGGTCGAGTAAATCTATTTTTTTTTAAATTCAGTCAGATCAGATTTTTTAAATTCTGTCAGATCAGGTTATCCTGCTACTGGTAACATGTAACCCAGTACAATCTGCTTCATATCCTGCTGCCTTGTAGGATACGCCTTTTTAGGCAAAGGCTAGCAGATGCCAACTCCGATTTAAAACACCCCCTGCCTTGGGGCTCTTGGTTGAGTAAAGGCTAAAGATGGTGTCTCGATAAAAATACTCATCTTGGGCAGATGTTAAATGCACCCGGCTACTGTCTTGTAGAAGGCCTCCTAGGCAAAGACTTAAGGGGTAAACAGATTCTATCTGTTGACCAGCTTCGCACCCCTTCTTCATCTATTAGGCTGGCGCAGATGTATTTTTATTACATTGTTTCCAGTTTAGAATGTTGAATGCTGGATCTTCTTGACTCAATGCATGGGTTTTGCTTGTGTCTCTGTTTTTATGACTAGGCAACTCATTCTATAATCTCCTAATGAAGGTACAGCTCTAAAACTCAGTTTTATGGTTCTGAGGCCAGCTGGTAGTCAGGTTTCCCGAACTCTGTGGTAGCTCTCAGAGAGGCTGATTCCATCATCAGCTGAAAAATATCAAAGTATTAACAGTGCCATGTTGCGCATGGATGGTGTCCCTGTTTGTACTTTTGGTGTGCATTGCGGAGGCCACATTTGGAGCCCTTTGTTATGGCTTAGGGTTTATTAGTAGTAATGAGGCATTTGCTTGGGCTATTAAACAGTGTTCTGAGTACTATCTATGCTTTGAGTCAAGTTCTTCAATCCAATTTAAAAATAAATAAAGTACCAAAAACTATAAAACACAAAAAACCATCATCATCACCAAGTTCTCTAAACCTATCATTCACTAATATTCGTGGTCTTCAAACTAACTTTTCTGTTGAGTCTTATCTCTTGCAAAGTTCACCAGACCTACTTGCGCTTTGTTTGACTAATTTGAGTTCTGCTGTCTCATCTTGTGATCTTAGTGTTGATGGTTATCTTCCTCTAATTTGTAAAGACTCCAATAGTCACATGCTTGGCCTGGGCATTTACATTCATAAGAATTCACCCATTTGTCGTGAAACTAGGTTTGAATCCACAGACTATTTTTTCATGTGCTTTCGTTTAGCACCACTTCACTCTATTGCTTTTCTCTTTGTTCTATATCGCTCTCCTTCATCTCAAGACTGCACTCTTTTTGACGTTATTTCTGATCATATTGACCAAGCCCTCTCTCTTTATCCATCAGCTAATATAGTTGTTGTCGGTGACTTTAATGCTCACCACTCTGAATGGCTTGGCTCTAGTGTCAGTGACTCTGCAGGCATTAAAGCCTACAACTTTTGCCTTTCTCAATCCCTAACTCAAATAGTCAACTTTTCAACTCGCTTTCCTGACAACCCGAATCATCTACCTTCTCTACTCGACTTATGTCTTATTTCTGATCCTAGTCAGTGCTCAGTTTCTCCACATTCACCCTTAGGTGCTTCTGATCACAGTTCGATCTCTCTAAAACTAATATCTTATACTTCTTCATCACCTGAATCCCCCTATTATCAAACCTCTTACAACTACAGTAAAGCTGACTGGGATTTTTTCCGTAATTTTCTTCGTGATGGCCCTTGGGTAGAAATCTATCGTTTTCCTGTCGACAAATGTGCTTCTTACATAACTTTGTGGGTTCAGGCTGGCATGGAATCTTTTATTCCTTCTCGACGATTCCAGGTCAAGCCTCACTATTCCATGGTTTTCCTCACACTGTGCTGCTGCGATTGCCAATCGAAACCGTTACTTCCATATTTATCAGCAAGACAATTCTCCAGAAAACAGACGTCTGTTTATTACTGCTAGAAACAATTGTAAAAAGGTTTTGTCTAATGCCAAAACCCGCTATTCTCAGGTCATGAAATCTCGTATCTCATCTCAAAAATTAGGCTCTCGTGACTTCTGGAGAATCTTTCATAATATCAATAATAAGGGGAAATCTATAGTTCTACCTCTCTTGTATGGTTCAGACTTTGTCACCTCACCTAAAGACAAAGCCGAGTTGTTTTCTAAAAACTTTTATCAATATCATTTCTTGATTCCACTAGTTGCGTTTTACCTGATATTGTCAACAAACAGGTTGATCTATTGCTTGACATTCATATCACTCCAGCATCCGTATCTAAAGTGATTTCCTGCCTGGACTCTTCCACAGCTTGTGGCCCGGACAAAATACCTGTTATTTTCTTGCAGAAGTGTTCTCCGGAGCTGTTGTCTAAACTTTCAAAACTAATCAACAAGTGCTTATCAGAGTCTTGTTTTCCAGCCTGCTGGAAAGCAGCGTCTGTTATCCCTATCTTCAAAATTTCTGGAGAGCGATCTGATTCGTCTAACTACCGTCCCATAAGTCTTCTTCCTATCATAAACAAGGTTTTTGAGTCTTTAATTAACAAACACTTAATTTCTCATCTTGAATCTAATAACTTACTTTCTGACCATCAATATGGATTTCGATCTTCTCGTTCTACAGCTGATTTGTTAACAGTAATAACTGACAGGTTTTATCATGCATTAGATAAAGGTGGAGAGGTTAAGGCCATTGCTCTCGACATTTCAAAAGCTTTTGATAAAGTTTGGCATGCTGGTCTTCTCCATAAGCTTTCTTCTTATGGTGTATCTGGTAGCATCTTTAAGATTATTGAATCCTTCCTTTCCAATCGTAGTATAAAAGTTGTCCTCGATGGACAGCACTCTTCTTCTTATTCTGTAACTTCAGGGATTCCTCAAGGTTCTATCCTCGGCCCTATACTCTTTTTAATTTACATTAATAATCTTCCAGATATTCTCACATCTAAGGTGGCATTATTTGCTGATGATACTACCATTTATTCTTGTCGTGATAAGAAACCAACACCCTCTGATTGCTTAAAGGGGGCATTTGAGCTTGAAAAGGATCTCACTTCTGCTACAGCATGGGGCTCACAGTGGCTGGTGAACTTTAATTCAGATAAAACTCAATTTTTTCAGCCAATCGTTATCGCAATAATTTAGATCTTCCTATATTTATGAACGGTGATGTACTCGATGAGTTACCTACTCTTCATCTTCTAGGATTAACTCTTACTTCCAATCTTTCTTGGAAACCATATATCAAATCAGTTGCAAAATTAGCATCTGCTAAGGTTGCATCTCTTTATCGCGCTCGTCACTTTCTTACTACGGATTCTATTCTCTATCTCTATAAATCTCAAATCCGACCTTGTATGGAATACTGTTGCCGTATCTGGGGCGGATCTTCTAATGATGCCCTTTCTCTTTTAGACAAGGTGCAAAAACGCATTGTAAACATAGTTGGACCTGCTCTTGCAGCCAACCTCCAACCATTATCACATTGCGGTAATGTTACTTCTCTTTCTATTTTCTACAAATACTATAATTGGCACTGCTCTAAAGAGCTAGCGTCTCTTGTGCCATCTACTAAAATTTATTCTCGGGTTACTCGTTATTCAATTAAGTGTCATCCTTTTTCTGTGACTGTTCCTAAGTGCTCCAAAAACGCTTATTTGTCTAGTTTTTTTCATCGAACATCAGTTCTTTGGAATTCGCTTCCTTTATCTTGCTTTCCTGATTCATATAATTTGCAATCTTTTAAGTTGTCCGTCAATCGTTATCTTGCTCTACAATCTTCGTCTTTTCTTTTTCAGTAACTTCCAACTTTAATTAGTGGCTGCTTGCAGCCTTGTTGGAAGCAAAGAAAAGTAAAAAAAAAAAAAAAGAGAAAATGCTAAATGCATCAGTGAATTTAATGTGAATTTGATGTAATAAAGTTTTTTTTAAAAGCTTTACAAATAATGTTTTTTTATTTTTAAAAAGATAGGTTGTTACAAATAAGAAATAACTTATTGCAAAAATCAAAACTGTATTTAATTACTTTATCAGCAATTACTTTTAGTTTCCAAGTACCCTTTATATTATTGCGTTTTTACTTGCCTAATTAAAAAAAAAGTTTTTATATTAAAAAAAGGGTTTAACACTTATAACACATTTTTAAGGAGTTTAATTTTTAGTATAAAAAATTGAAGAAAATAATATCAGTAAAAATAAACCGATTTTTTTTTAAAGTAAACTTTTATTATGAAACAATATTTGGGAATATTTTTAAATAAAATTAAAATTAATAAAAAACTAAAATTAATAAATATTTTGTTTGGTTTTAATTCTATCTGAATTTATTTCATTTTGTAAATAGCACTTATATTAAACATAATTGTCATTCAAACTTTTAAAACAAACTTTTTTACATAATCATTATTCAAACATTTAAATGGTTTTTATAACATTACTTACTTCTTTTATCTTATTGTCTGAAAGACTTTTTCTAACTAGTTTATATATAAAAAAAAACTTGTAAGAAATTACTTAACCAAAATCACTTTTGGCGTTTGTAAAATAGCTTAACGCGCACATAAATTTCAAGTTGAGCTTTAAAACAAGGTTTGTAGTTTCTATAAATGTGCATGCATTGCAAAAAAGTTAAACATTTTGTTCCATTTTGATTTTTATGGTTGTTAGATTATTGTGGATCTTTTATTGGATTTTTTAAAACTTAAACGAACTTTTATAAAATGTTACTTAATAAAGAAAAACTTATCTGAGCAATTTGTTTGGTTATTAGACTATTTTATCACATTTTAAAATATTTAAGTAATTTTTGATTTTGTATTAACGTTTTTATAATTTATTACTATTATCAAAAAATTTTACTTGGTTGAGGCGTTAATTTATTTAACATACACTTGAGTGTTGTTATATAACTTGTTTATAATAAATCTTAATTTTAATAAGTTGAGTTAGCTTGATTTGATAGCCTTTCTATTTATTATACTTTTGAACTCTTTTTCCCTATCACTTTTGTCCCCTCAGTATTATCTTGTTTTATCTACAAATGTAATAAATAAAATGTTTCATCTAATATATAAATTAAATACACAATATATATATATATATATAAATTCAATGTTCTACCTGATATAATATGTTATATTACATAAAACATTGTATTTATTTATGTATAATTTTTTTTTGAATTTATTTTATATATTAGATAGAACATTTTATTTATTACACTTGTAGATAGAACAAGATAATACTGAAGAGACAACTTATTTTCACTCCCTGATTGATGTCATGTCTCTGCCTCTAGTTTGTGTTCAGTCTCTCCTTGATCTCCTTTGTGTGGTTTGGAAAATGCTATGAAAAAACGTGAATTTTTATCTGCTACCTCTTTTTTAGTCACACCCTATCATCAAACTTCTTACTGCTACCTCAAGCCTATCTAGGATTCTTTTTATGATATTCTTTAAGATAGCCCTTGGTCTAATTTCTTTCTATCTCTACTAAAAAATTTATTTTTTATAATTTACTGGGTTTAGGCAGTCATGAGAGTTTTTATTTCTTTTGGTTTCTAGTTAAGCTTCATTCTACTCCATAGTTTTCTCCTTTAGCAGCTGCTAGCTCTTATTGTAAATATTGCTTTCATTTTTATAAAATAACAACTTTCTTGAGAACAAACGTCACTTTATTATTGAAAGGTATTGATGCAACAATTGATGCTGCAAGTTACTTTCTGATTCTCCATTACTCTCAGATAACTCAATTTATTATTTTATCATTGAAGTTAGGTCTAATTTTCCACCTAGGAAAAATGGTTAGACTTTTGTTACAGTCTTAATGCGTTTTTTTTTAAACTTTTTTCTTTATTCTCTGAACTATTTACTAAATTTTGTTTTCCTGCTAGCAGGAAAATGATATCTGAGTCTCCAATTTTTAAAAACTTTGTTCTATATATTGTAAACAGTTATTATCCAACTCATTCAAAGTTGAATTGTCATGCTTGAACTCGTTTATTCAAAGTTGCTTGAAAATTAAAATTTTAAATAGGCTTCTTTTTTTTGTCTTTTTTTTTTTTAATTAATTTAGAAGGCCAGAAAAAGTAAAATGAACAAATTAAAAAAACAAACAAGAAAAACCTAAAGTATCTTTTTTTAACGTAAAAACAGAAAAAAATTTTTTTAGTTTAATTAATAAGTCATCTGTCCAAGCCAAATCCTTAGTTAATGTAGCGGCACTCTTTGCATGTTTTACTTATTTAAGTCAGTCGGTGTATATACACTTCCTGCATGTTCTACCTTTTTAAGTCAGTCGATCTATTCTATCCCTATCCCTCCCTGCATGCTACCTATTTATGTACACTCTGCTGCACTTTTTGAAAGCCACTGTGTGAATATATAAATATATATATATATATATATATATATATATATATATATATATATATATATATATATATATATATATATATATTAGGGTGGTTCAAAAAACAACTTTTTTTAAAATAGTCTGCTGCACTTAACTAAATGTGTTTTATATAATACAAAAACACTAGGTTTAAAATTTTTTTGAATAAAAAATATTTTTAGGGGTGCCTCAAGACCCTTAAAAATTTGTCAGGCCCCTAATATTTTGAAAAAAAAAGTTTTTCTAAAGTATGTCAACCTGGTACTCAAAAGAAGCGAAATTATATAAAAACTTCAAAAATAATAATCATTTTACATAAAAATATTTTTTTCTGGTATAATCTTCTAAAAACTATAGTTTTTAAAATAAAAATAAAAAAAGTCAATATTTTTAAGTTTTTTCAATGTTTTTCAAATTTTCGCATGTTTTTATGTAAGTTAATTATTAATTTTGAAGTTTTTATATAATTTCGCTTCTTTTGAGTACCAGGTTGACATATTTTAAAAAATGGGTTTTTCTTCAAAATATTAGGGGCTTGTCAAATTTTTGAGGGTCTTGAGGCACCCCTAAGAATATTTTTTATTCAAAAAAATTTTAAACCTAGTGTTTTTGTATTATATAAAACACATTTAGTTAAGTGCAGCAGACTATTTTTAAAAAAGTTGTTTTTTGAACCACCCTAATATATATATATATATATATATATATATATATATATATATATATATATATATATATATATATATATATATATATATATATATATATATATATATATATATATATATATTTATATATTCACACAGTGGCTTTCAAAAATGCTAAGTTACTTAGATTTCTTAGCAATTGCTTAAACTTATTTCAAACTTTTTTAGAAAGAAAAAAAAAAGAAGAGATTTTTTTTTACCATGTGCAGGCTTGAATAAGTTTTGACATCAGAATCAGATGCTTACATAATTCCTTTGGAATTCCAATTTTTTACAATGCAAGTTTAAATTGTGTAACACTATTTACATTCTCTCTTCATAATTTCATATCCATCTATGACCAAAAATTTACAATGGGGTTCAGATCTGGTCATAGTGCTGGCCAGGGTAGAATAATAATTTGTTGCCTTAGAAACCTTTTTCTTTCGAGTTATAAACAAGTTATATAATAATTTAGCAAGATTTTTCATTCTCTCTTTGTAATTATACTAAACATTCTCTCTTTGTAATAATACTGAACATTCTCTCTTTGTAATTATACTGTTTAATACTTCCTGTAGAAACACTTGAAAATATCTCCATATGAGAAAGGCATTCCCAAATAGCAATCAAGCTGGCACCTCTTTGTACTTTTGATGCACAAAATCTTTCTTTATATTTCTCTGAAGCAAATCTTTTATTGATAATTCTTGATTTACAGTTTTACAACCCCCTCAAAATTTTATTCATCACTAAAAATGACATTAAATCAATCTTCTACGACCAGTAAATTCTTTGTTTACACCACTTGTATTTTTTAATCCTTTAAAACTTTAAAAACGGTTTTCAGGAAGCAACATAATAATTAAAAGCTTTTTTATTAAGACACTTTCTAACTGCGCTATAACTAACATAACCAGCCTTTGTACTAAACTTAGCTGACAGTTCTCTGTAGCTAATTTTAGGATCTTTCCTCACTCTTTGATAAAATAAGTCTGCCAACTCTTGGTGAATCTTTTACTTCATTTCAAAGTTTGTAGTTTTTCAACGTTGTTTGGACATTGCATAGTGAAAAATCTTGCTATTTCTTGTTGACTTTTATTGTTATATTTGGATAGATCAACTATTTGTCATTTGACTACTTGTGGTACTGATTTTCTTTCCATTTTTCTGCTTCAGGTGTTCAAAAAACCAATTAAAGTATCTCTTGAAAAACCAACTAAAAACAAAATTTTTTTTTTTTCTTTCGAATTTATTTGTAGTTTAACAACTGAAAAAGAAAGAATTTTCGGAGTTCTAGTATCATTTATTTAAGAGTTATTAAGTTTAAATTAATTTACCTTATAATTTTGACACATTTTTAGTAATTAATAATTAATAGAGTTGCTTTAATTTATAATTAAATTACTCATAAAGAATAAATAAGTCCAATAAGTGTTTTAGAAAGCTAATTGATTAGTTAACTCAGAAAATAAATTTTCTAACACTTTTTAACTACTAATCATTTAAAATCTAATTATGAGATAATTAAAACCCATTAATAAAAATCTGTATATTTTTGAAAGCTACTCTATAAATGTATATATGTATATATATGCATACAAATATTTATCAAAGACAACCAATATATATATACATGTATATATATATATATATATATATATATATATATATATATATATATATATATATATATATATATATATATATAAACATGCATATTTTAATCAGTTGCCAATACATATTTCACTAAAGTGTTGAATCTAACAAAAGTTTTTTTTTTTTTGTTAGTGACAGTTGGAGTGATTTGGGATACTGATTCTCCAAGTTCAAGTTATATTTTGGATGTATTCGATTGTTTCCAGAATTCTTTATACTTTAAAAATGTGTGTATAGTTGTTGAGTTGTTTGTTATATTTTGTATACTAGGTTTAATTTTTTCAAATTATGAAATTAATTTTTATCATAATAAAATTTATTATCTGTAATGTTTTGCATATTTATTTGACTAGTTAATGATTTAAAATATTAATAGATATTTGATAATATTCCTGACCATCAATGCAAGCACTTGGAGCTAAAAGTTGTTGGTGTTGTTTGTTACTACGGGAAACACTATACTTCATTTTTTTACAACTCAACAGAAAAACAGTGGATATATTTTGATGATGCTCATGTTAAAAAGGTTTCAATTTAAAATTATTTTAGTATATTATATATTTTAAATATTTTATATATTTTTAAATATTTTTTTAACTTAATATTTAACTACATAATATTTTTTTATAATTATCATTTTTTTATTTATTTTTTTTATTACATTTTTTTAATTGCTTATCATTTCTTTTGTAATTTTTTTTTTGCTGCATTCATCTCTAAGTCAAAGGCCACTGTCAAGTCAAAGAAGTCACTACATTTGAGGAAGCTGTTACAGTGGCTGCTACTTATTTGTTTATAGTTATTATCACTAACCTAATATTATTTTCTACATTTTTTTTTATTTCACTGTTGGTTAAATATTTTCTATATTATTATCTACATTTTGAATTTTTGTCCTATTTTTTGGGGGCTTTTTTTTTTTTAATGATTCTTTTAAAGCTTTTTGAGTTTTTATTTATATTAAATAATTTATTTATATTAAATAGGCAGGTTTCTTTGTTTATATTAAGTGTGTGTGTGTGTGTGGGGGTGCTTTATAGTAATTTTTTTTTTATAAACTGTTATTTATTTCATAATAAATCTTTTGAAATAAAATAAATAATATAATTTAAGTTAAAAATCAATATTTATTCAATTTATAGATAGGTCATAGTTGGACCAGTGTAATTGAAAAGTGTTATCGGAATCGGTTCCAACCTCTACTTGTTATCTATGCTAATTTTAATGGGAGTCCTGTAGATGTAAGTAATGCACCAACATCCATCAACATTGTGTCAAAGGAAATGCTTCTTTCAAAACCGAAGTCACCACCCCATCGCAAGCATAAGCGAAAAACCAAGCGCAGTAAAGATTCAAAACCTAATGATCATGAGTCATCCAGGTAAAAAATGGTTTTGATAGTTAAATATTGATATTATTTTCTAATTGTATTTTTAAAATTTGTATTTTACACTAAGTAATGATTCAACACTTTGTATTAACTTATCTTCATTAAAAGGAAAATATTTTTCTTGTCACAAAAAGTAAAAAAGCTAATGCTTTTTTCCACACAAAAAAATATATATTTTTTTTAAATTAAAATTTTTTTTCAAAACTATATTTTAAATTGAGACTGAAAAATTTAGTTAAAATTAGTTAATTAATTTAGAGAAATTTTTTTTAAACTAAATTTTTAATGTTTTTAGATCAAAAAGTTTGAGCGTTAACAAAACTTGTCAGAATTCAAGTAATGACTTTAGCCTTGTGTTACCTGATAGTTCACTTAAAGAAAATCAAGAGGTTGAATCCTTTCGGAGCAACAAAGCTAATGAAGGTATTAATCCTGCTTATAGGTCAGATGTTTCTCTTCCTGGTTCTAATGTGCAAAAAGTTAATACAAGGCCACTCCCCATAATTGAAAAATCAATGGGCATAGTTGACAGAAGATCAGAGAATATTGACCAGACTAATGTTCTAGAAAATTCCCAAAAGAACAGTTATATAAGGAAGAAATTTGTTGATATCAAAAATGTAATAAGTCCAAAAAAACAAATTTTGAAAAAAGAATTACTGCCTAATACATCTTTACGCTCCAACTCACTGGATAGTATTTTTCAAAATGAAACAAATGGTGATTCATCAATTTTTAAATCACAGTACATTACACCAACAGTTTTAAATGACAATATTCTGCAGAAACAAAAAGCCAAATTGGTTGTTCATCAAAAAACACTGAGTAGTTTAGAATCAAAAATGAATCGGAGTTCTAGCATTGATGTTTTAGACTCTGCTCATAATCAACAAAAAAATTCATCAGATAAAAAAAGCTCTACACGACCAAATCCAAATAAAACCATTAATAGTGCTGAGGTTTTAGAATTTTGTCATCATCAAAAACAAAAAAATACAGTAGATGTACCAAACTCTACAGCTTCAAAAAAAAATTTAACTAGTTCATTTAGCAGCACTGAAGTTTCAGAATCTCACAATTATAAAAATCCATTAGATGCACGAAATTCTATTAGCTCTAAAAATCCATTAGATGCACAAAATTCTATTGGCTCTAAAAATCCATTAGATGCACGAAATTCTATTGGCTCTAAAAGCAATGGAACTAGTTCCATTAGTAGCACAGAGTTAATGAATTATAAACTTTATGATAATGAAGATGATCTTATTGATCTACCAAACAATACTCAGGCGTTGCTTAATAACAGTTTTACAAACAATGATGGGAGATCATCAGATAGAAAAGCAGGTGTGAAATTTTTGTTGATTTTATTTCATTTACAAATTAATGAAATGTTATATAATCTAAAGGTAAACTAGCATGTTTTGAGTTTTTACAAAATTCTGATACCATATTTATATAAAGTACCATATTTTTGACTGTTGCGTACTATGTATCTGATTTACATATTATTACTGTTACTAGTTATTTTGCAACTTTTTTCCATCCCATTCAAACACAAACCTTATATATATATATATATATATATATATATATATATATATATATATATATATATATATATATATATATATATATATATATATATATATATATATATATATATATATATATATATATATATATATATATATATGTATATGTGTATATATACATACATGAATGTGAATATGTATAATATGTATATGTATATATATGCGGTAGTGGTGTAGTGGTAGAGCGCTTGCTTTATAAGCGAGAGGTTCCAAGTTTGATCCCCACCACGTCCCTGGTAGTACCACGCTCAACTTGTTTCTCCGCACAGCGACCTTGTTTGTCAAGGTTTGTGTTTTGGAGTTATAGAGTTGAGAGAAGGTTATAACCACAATTAAGTAGCCTCCTCTTCTGTAGTGGCTTTCTCGACCTTGGGGAGGTGAATTAACAAATATATATATATATATATATATATATATATATATATATATATATATATATATATATATATATATATATATATATATATAAATGTATATATATTCTTTGGGCTCTTTTGTTTTTGATATTCATCAACAACGTACCAGGAACACTACAATGTATACACAAACTTTATGCTGACGACAGCAAGCTAATGAAAATGATAAAAAACATTCCAGTTACAATCAATTTGTAAAAAGATTTCAACAAATTAGTCGAATGGACAAGTATATGGTTTATGGAGTTAAACAAGAAGTAGTGCAATATTAAAAAAGAACCCTCAAACCATCTATACGATGACAGAAAATGATGTTGAATACAAACTAGGTAAAACAACAGTAGAATGTGACCTAAGCGTGTTAATCTCATCAGACATCAAATGGCATAGTCAAGTTAATGCAGCAGCAGCAAAAGCGCAGAATGCACTCAGAGTCATCAAGTGTATCTTCACTCATCTAAATATAGAAATGATACATACTCTGTACACAGTGCTAGTCAGACCTCACCTTGAGTTTGCAATCCCTGTATAGAATCCTACTTTGAAAGGTGATATCGAAACACTAGAAAAAATCCAACGGCACGCAACCAAACTAAAACAAAATCTTAAACATCTGCATTATGACATAGAGGAAGGACTATCCTAAATGAAATTGACTACGTTGGAGACTAGACATTAGCGTGGTGATCTAATATAAGAGTACAAATTATTGAACAAAAGATCACATTACATTGTTTAAACCACAACAATTTGCACCATCATTACGAGCAAACGGACCAGCATTAGTAATAAGAGATCATAATCTAAAAATTGAAAAAGAAAGTTTCAAGCATTCTTCATCTTTTTTTTTTTTTTTTTTTTTTTTAATTCACCTCCCCAAGGCCGAGAAGGCCACTACAGATGAAGAGGCTACTTGTGGTTATAACCCTCTCTCAACTCTTTAACTCCAAAACACGAACCTTGACGAACAAGGCCGCTGCGCGGAGAAACAAGTTGAGCGCGGTACTACCAGGGACGTGGCAGGAATCGAACTCGGAACCTCTTGCTCATGAAGCGAGCGCTCTACCACTACACCACTACCGCATCTATCATCTCAACAAATGTTCTTTAGAAACCGTATTGCAAATGAATGGAATGCATTACCAATTCATGTGGTGAATGCACAGTCTTTGAATTTTTTTAAAGCAAGACTTGATAGATTTTTATGAATTTTTATAATTTTGTGAAATTTATTTAATTTTTAACAAATTGTTAATTATTATAAAATAAAGAGTAGTGTAGGCTGTCACATATATAATCATTAGGGTTATGACTTTTTTTCAACCCTATGCTCCTGTAGTGCAGTTTGATGAACTTTTACCTAAAAAGCACAAAATGAACTATTATTTGCATATCATTTGAAAAAAGGTTTATCCTGCCATTGAAAAATCGACTTTGACATAAGTACTACTATGTATTCAAATGTATTTAGAATGTCATAGTCCTGTAATACAATAAATTTTCAATCCAACAATGACTCAGGCCGTTGACCTTGCTCTTGCACTTGCTTATTGCATAGAAGGAATAGAAGGTGCAATTTGTTTTTATTTTTGCATGAAGAATACATTTCCTTCATTATTTTGATTGTGCGCTCTGCGCATTGATTACTTCTCGGAATCTGTAGTATGGATGGCTCTCTTTTCCAGTGATTTTTCAAAGAGCTTAAAGCCTTTTTGTATGGATTCAGTACTTAGCCAAGTTATTAAAGTCATTTTCGTTGTACAGTTGGTCTGTAAACCAATGGTCTGCCCAGCCATACAATATAAATTGACTCTCGGCAGAACTATCCTTGTTGAAGGAATTAAGATTAAGGCCAGGATGACTAGTATAACTCTGGAATTCCACCTCGCATTGCTGATGTTGGGCAATTTCTAAAACCTGATCAATGGAAAATGTCCCTTTTCATCAAAAAATCAGAACACTCAAGTGAGATGAAATAAAAAATTCATATCATCTCTCCAGCCTGACGTTTGAGAATTACTTCTATTCCATTATCAAGCTGTGTTTTCAGTTGTTCGTACTCCTTCAACAGTTGAGATATAAATGGATATTTGATGTTCTGCAATTGTGTTTCACTTCCAAGTTCTTCATCCATCACCAAACGGAGGATTCTATCTAATACATGGTGTTGTCAATTGATAAACTGAGGTTTGTTGATGCGTTTCTCTGTGAACATTCGTTGCAATATTACAACAACACCATTCTTTTTTCCAGTGTTAACGCTGGTGGTCTCTGCAACAATCATCTGTATTGAATTTTATAGGTGAAATTCATCGAGGACTTTAAAAAATCATTTAGCAATAGTTTTTCCCCTGCCATCGACCAAGCCAAGGACATCCAATTTGATTTCTCTTCTTTCATTTTTAAGGACAACCACTTGATAATCGATTCCATTGATGTGCTTGCCATCAAAGTGTAAGGACCAACTTTCCGTATGCAACTTTTCAATCATTTCTTTTTTCGGCTTGATTGCTTCTTTGATTGTTGACTTGTAAATAGCTGATTGACACGGAGTTGGGATGTCAATGCCTTCATGAGCCGATTGCTTGCATATGTTAGCAACTTTGTTCGTTGATACTCTAGTGTAGGTCACCAAGTTGACTGCAATTTTGCTTTTATGATGTTTTCTGCTTGGTGTAGGAGTAATCTCATCTTCTTCATCGTTTTTATACTCACTGTCGTCAGCCTCAGAGTCAGAATCACTAAAACCAGGATAGTAAGATGATGTGTTGGGTGACCAATTAAACAGTTTTTGTCTTTTAGAGGGGTGGATCATTTCTTTACTGGGCGCTTGGCCTGTAGAGTTTCCCACTGTTCCCTTGCTTTCCACTTGGAGATGGTACAATTGCTTGTCTTTGGAAAATAACCATGTTCCATCCACTATATAGTAATACCAAAAATTTCATCAAGGGGTTTTTAGTTTCCTTGCTTGACACATTCATCATAACATTTCAGTATTTAACAAGCTTTGCTTGTGTAACTTGATCAAATACATGAGGAAAATTCAGTTTATTCTTCCACAATTTGGTGACTTCCTAAGAAATTTTGGCTATTCGCTCCTTTCTAAAATATTCTTTTTCAGCAAAGCCGCACGTATTAGTAGTAGCAGTCGCAAGACTAAATAAATGACGATTTGTAATTTTAATTGGGGGGTGACCTTTTTTTACAACCTAGAGGAATTGAACATGTTTTCAATGTTTTCTAACAAAAGTTTATTGATTTATGACACAGAAAATTTTTTTTTTTTTAAAAGTCAAAATGTCATAACCCTAATAACCATATATCTGTTTCGCGATTCAACTCGCTACAGCATCTATATTACTACTATTACTATAATTTGTATATATATATATATATATATATATTTACATATACATATACATATATATATGTAAATGTATATACACACACATATATATGTACATGTATATACAAACACACGCACATATATATACACACACATATATATGTACATGTATATACAAACACACGCACATATATATATATACACACACATACAACAACGTATGTACATTACATCCCATCCCACACCGCATATAAAATTAAACAAAATTTATGTAAGTACCTTGTCATTTTTCATGTGGTAGTTTGTAATTTGTGTTTAACATGTATATTAGTAGATTGTGTTAAAAAAAAAGTCTTATTTTGGAATCTTTTTAGTAGATTTTTGTGCAATTTTTTTTTTAGTGCAGTTTGATTTCTTAATAAATCATGCTGAGAAGATGTTGCGTAAGTCATTGCATTATGAAGAATCAGGTGATCTTCTTCTTGCATTGCGTCATTGCACAGATGCAACACGTAATCTTTTTTGTTGTTGATTGTTTTTGTTTATAAAGACGGGTATTTGATAATGTTAACTTTTTGGAATTGTTACCTGTTGCAAAATATTTTTATTAATTAAATTAATTGTATTTTGTGTATAGGTTATTTAAAAATCCGTGACATTAAATGATTAATAATTTCAATTGTGAATTTTCTTTTACAGAGAGCAATGATCCCTTTTCTCACAATTTCTAACTCTGATTTTTTTACCATTGTTTTGTTTTGAATGTTTTGAAAAAGTATTATATGTATTTCTTATATTAATATGGTTATCAATATCTAAGATATTATTAGACATGCAAAAAGCAGTTTCATTGGAAAAGAGATTGTTCAATTACAATTTTCTAAAATCAGAGAGCATTTTTAAATCCCCTCTTTCTTTCCTTCCTTTCTCTAAAATCAGTTTTATGAATATTTTTCTTTATTCATAATCTTTCAGCTCTCAGAATTAGGATTTGCATTAGGCAATGACTCAAAGTGTTTGAGAATTAGGATCTGCATTAGGCAAACAGACCTCAAAGTGTTTGAGGTTGGCAAAAAATTGCTGATCTTATTTTAATGTTTTATGGTAAAACCTTTGTATCAAATTTTTTTTTTGCAAACCTGATGCTGACCTCTAAAAGATTGAGGTCGGCAATAATTTGCTGATCTCATTTTTCCTTATTCCGAGGGTTGATCTTTACTCATGATTGAAAAGTGTTATCCTTTTAAAAAAATTTTCTTTTTTACTTATTTTTTGAAATATTGATATGTATTCTACCATTATATAATTAAAAAAGGGGTGGGGTTTTATTTATGAAAAAAAGTAAACCTTATTTCGATGCTAATTAATATTTCAAAAATTAAATAAATAATTTTGTTGAATATTATTAGGAACTTTTCCACATCAGTTTAGTTCCACGTGAGTTTAGCAAAATTTATTATAATAAGTTAGAATACTAAAAAAAAAGAAATGAATTGGAAATGAGTTGGAAATGAATTTTTTCAACCATCAATGAAATACTTTATCGGTTGATTTAAAATTGTTTTCAACTCTGAAATTTCAAACATATATGTACTTCTTTTGATCAAACTTTTAATGTGCAGTTTATCATTCTTGTGTTCATGTGTTTCAAATTTATCATATATATTGTTGACACTTAGCATGTATTTTAAAATCTGCTTTAGTGTTAGGTTCATAACACGCTTATGGTTTCAAATGAAAGAATAATGCATTTGTAACTTTCTATTTAACGTTTTTAGGTATATAAATTAAAAAGAAAGAGTATTTAATAATCACTAAGTATACTGTAATGAAAATATAAAATAATATTTTCATAATTAATCATTTATTATGAATTAAAAATTTTAAAGTATTTCTATTATTTAGTACCTTTAAGTTTTTAAACTAAAAAAAGAGTTTCATTAGTTATTTATAATAATCAGTTATAATATAGTTATAATATTATAATCAGTAGTTATTTTATAATTATTGTCAGTGTTTGCTTTTCAGACTAAATTTTATGAGTTGTTTTTTTCATTTACAACTTTTTTTTTTTTTCCTCAAAATTTTCTTGTTTTTTTTTCCCCCTTTTCGCTTTTTCATTCAATAACTTTTTCTCTGTAGCAAATTCTTTCTTTTTTAATTATTTTTTCTCTCCATTTTTGACTTTTTCTCTGCAGCTAATTGTTTAACTATAATAACTTGAAGTCCTTTTGTTTTATATATATATATATATATATATATATATATATATATATATATATATATAAATATATATATATATATATATATATATATATATAATCTCTAATTATTTAACATTTCAGATATGTTTCAAAACGAAATAGTTTTGAAAGCAGAATTAATTTGATGTTCAAAGCAAATATACTTTTCAATAAAGTGAGAATAAGTCCAAACAATTTACTTCAATGTTTCTAGATAGCAAAATTGCCAAAAACTTTTCCTGTGGCAAACAAATTCTGGCTATATTGTAACTTATAGTCTTGCCCCGTATTTAAAAAAAATTCCTATAGAAGATCTGAACAAGCTGAATAACTTTGTACATCTTTTTGATGAGTCTTACAATAGTTGTGAAGAAAGGTCAAATGGACTTACATGTGCTATATTGAAATTAAGAGAGTAATACTGGTTGTACAAGATATTATACTTTAGAGTTCATGGAAAAGCTGCAACCCCAGGTATTCTAAAGATGTTTAAATCTTGCATGACTGGTTTTAATGATGGAAAAATGTTTCAGGTGTCTATGGATGTCCCAAATGTGAATGAACTGTTTTAGGCAATGCTCAATGAAGAACATTGAAATAATGGATTTAGTACACTGATTGACATTATTGTTACCTGTGGTTTACATACTATCAATGAATCCTTGCAAACCTTTTTTTTCAGTTTCTCTTCAAACTGATAAACCAATAACTCCTTTGCTGGTGAACTTCTACACAACTTCTATGCTAAGTTCATTTATCCTGCAAATGCCAAAACTACAACATCATTATTCAAAATAGTTTTATCTAATTACGCAAACTGGCTTTGATTTTCCATTAAAGTATGATCTCCAGCAACTTAAGAGTATGGGATTACTGATATTCAAACTGACAAGTTCAAGAAGGAAATATGTGATTTTCTTGTCTCAATGTGTGTTCATATCATTGAGAAAAGCTTTTTGTCTTCACTCTTTGTTTGCTGTCTGATGTCTGATCATCATTTATGGTTGAATTTCAACAACAAAAAAATGAACATTTCTTTGACAAACTTTTGATGAAGCTTGTTATTTATATATTATTTTATAATTATATATTAATTTATAATAGTTTACCTGTTTGTATTTATAGTTTATTGAAAAAAGATTCTGTTTTTAATGTAATCGTTTTCTCCTTAAATTCACCTTACTTTTTCTTTCAAAATATTGTCATTTGCAACCTAATCTCCTTAAATATTAGGAAAATATCTCCCTAAATCTCTTTAAAATCCTTATTTTTAGCCTCAGTTTTAATAGTGAGAACCATGATGAAGAAGCAACACTATAAGTTTACTTTGTACTTATAAAATATTTCTTTCCATTTTTGTAACTTTATTATTTTTAAGGACTATTTCGTGATGCATCCAAACTTGTTGATAACGATTCAAATCTTGTTGAGGTTGTTGACAAAAAGAGATGGTCAAGTTTTTCTCGTTCTGAAATGTTGCAGAAAAAAATTGACAATTATTTAAAACTAGATGGATTGCCTCTTGAGGATAAAACTTTATTGTGAGTTGAATAAGTTATTTATTAGTTCTTTTAAGGAATTTATAAAAACAAGGTAAATTTTGATAAACAGTTTTTACATATTTTAAGTTTTTTTATATTTAAACAAGTTTCTTTTAATAAGAATTTTTGTTGTCATTGCTGTTGTTGTTTTATTCAGAATATTCAGATCAAAGATGCAGAAGTAAAAATAATTTAACATGTTATTTTTTATATTTAGAGAGATTTTACATTACATTTAAACACATAAACAACTTTTTTTAAATTTTCACAAATTTTTTAACTTTTTAAATTAGGTTTTTGAATTAGGTTCTTGAGATTTTTAAACAAGATGTAAACTAAAATATTTTAAATATTTTAAACTTTGAAAGAAAAAATTTCTAAAAAAAAAATCCTTAAATGGAGAGTTGCTTTATCAACATTCATTTTTTGGTTCTAATTAATTAGACCCTCTTACTTTAATCTAACCCAAAAATAAATTCAAATAATCCAAAAATAGTCCAATCTTTATTTGTTCTAAAAAACACTAAGTCATCAGTAAGATCCAAAATCATATTTCTTTGATTTTAAAATTAAAAGTTCAAAGATACAATGATAAATCTATAATCTGCATATTTATATATTTTAAAATTGAAAGTTCAAAGATAAAATGATTACCTATAATCTGCATTAAAAAAAAAAGCTCTGATTTAGGCACTGACTAAATATTTTGTTTTAAACAGAAAATAAGATTAAAGCCTTTAATAATAGTTCTTGACAAATTTTAAAATAGGTAAGATATCCTTGTGTTCTAGTAAAATAGGTAAGATATCCTAGTAATCTTGTAAAATGAACGTAAATTATTAATTTACCGCACCACATAAAATTGGTAGCCAGGTCATTGCTTTTGTGTAATGGTCTGGCTATTGCATGAAAGTATGCCAGAGCTAAGACATTATTGTATTGGGTTATCAGTATTAATGTCAGTTTGTATGAATTTATGGTAAATGTCTGCATCAATGTTGGTTTTCAGCTATCATATTCCAACCACACACTTTTTCTTTATAGTGATGCCTCTTTTAATCAGCAAAATGTAAGGAATTCATCTAGAAATAGCAGTTTTTATAATGTAAGTTTCTATTTTTTGCAGTTTTAAATTGGTTTAATGTTTAACTGTTTGACTATTATACAAAGGTTTGAGATTATATATCCATTATTATAATAATATGATAATAGTATGAATTTTTAAACTTACTGATTTAATAGTATATTTGAACATTTTTTTTTACATTACTCTGGTCCACACATAACTTAATATATAAACTTTGAATAAGATAACTTATTCAAAGTTTATATATTGTATTACAACTTTATATACAAAATAAATCTTGTGTTAATCAAATGTTAATAAGAAATAATATGCTTTGATCAGGTGTCTCAATTAGTGTTGTCACAACAAAATCTTTTTGTTAACAGTTTTGATTAATTAACTGAAATGATCCAAAAAAAACTTTAAATAACTCATTTCTTATTCTTCTATAGAATTGATCATTTTGATCATAATCTCTCTAAAACAATTCCCGTTCATTCTTCTATAGAACTGTTCTGATCATAATCTCCCTCAAACAAATTACTTTCATTCTTCAATAGAGTTGTTATGATCATAAACTCCCTCAAACAATATCCATTTGTTCTTCTATAGAATTGTTGTGATCATAACCTCCCTAAGACATTTTTTATCCTTTCAATTTCCATAATTAAAAATCATTATATGTCTTTCAACATCTTAAGAATGACTGAAATTCATCTTGTGATTTTCTTGGTGAGTGGTGCCAACAACATAGGTGCTATTCCTGTTATTAAAAACTCTGCAACCACTTGGATCTTTCTATAGCCTGACTAGACTTTCTATAAATAATATTAATTTATTAAGAATACATTGTATAGTTATTTATTTATAACTTTATTTTTATATTTTATTCATTGAGGCACATAAAAATTAGTATACTAGGATGTGTACTGGGGTGTTTTTTTTTCAGATAAATCAGTAGGCTCTTTGCTGATTCTATTTATTTTTTAAGATTTTATGTAGCACTATCAAGTTTCTTAACGATATCAAAACAATATTTTCCACTTTTTTTTTTTTTTTAAACATTATCGCTTCCAACAAGGCTGCAAGCAACCACTAATTAAAGTTGGAAGTTACTGGAAGAAAAAAGATGAAGATTGTAGAGCAAGATAACGATTGACAGACGACTTAAAAGATTGCAAATTATATGTATCAGGAAAGCAAGATGATGGAAGCGAATTCTAAAGAACTGATGTTCGAGGAAAAAAACGAATAAGAGTTTTTGGAGCACTTAGGAACAGTAACAGAAAAAGTATGACACTTAATTGAATGACGAGTAACACGAGAATGAATTTTAGTAGATGGCACAAGAAACACTAGCTCTTTAGAGCAGTGCCCATTATAGTATTTGTAGAAAAGAGAAAGAGAAGCAACATTACGGCGAAGTGATAATGGTTGGAGGTTGGCTGCAAGAACAGGTCCAACTATGTTTACAATGCGTTTTTGCGCCTTGTCTAAAAGAGAAAGGGCATCATTAGAAGATCCGCCCCAGATATGGCAACAGTATTCCATACAAGGCCGAATTTGAGATTTATAGAGATAGAGAATAGAATCCGATGTAAGAAAGTGACGAGCTCGATAAAGAGATGCAACCTTAGCAGATGCTAATTTTGCAACTGATTTGATATATGGTTTCCAAGAAAGATTGGAAGTAAGAGTTAATCCTAAAAGATGAAGAGTAGATGACTCATCGAGTACATCACCGTTCATATATATAGGGAGATCTAAATTATTGCGATAACGATTGGCTGAAAAAAATTGAGTTTTATCTGAATTAAAGTTCACCAGCTACTGTGAGCCCCATGCTGTAGCAGAAGTGAGATCCTTTTCAAGCTCAAATGCCCCCTATAAGCAATCAGAGGGTGTTGGTTTCTTACCTCAACAAGAGTAAATGGTAGTATCATCAGCAAACAATGCCACCTTAGATGTGAGAATATCTGGAAGATCATTAATGTAAATTAAAAAGAGTATAGGGCCAAGGATAGAATCTTGAATAACCCCTGAAGTTACAGAATAAGAAGAAGAGTGCTGTCTGTCGAGGGCAACTTTTATACTACAATTGGAAAGGAAGGATTCAATAATCTTAAAGGTGTTGCCAGATACACCATAAGATACGCTCTCTAGAAATTTTGAAGATAGGGATAACAGATGCCGCTTTCCAGCAGGCTGAAAAACTAGACTCTGATAAGCACTTGTTGAACAGTTTTAAGAGTATAGACGATAGCTCCGGAGAACACTTCTGCAAGACAATAACAGGTATGTTGTCCAAGTCACAAGCTGTAGAAGAGTCTAGGCAGGAAATCACTTTACATACAGAAGCTGGAGTGGTATGAATGTCAAGCAATGGATCAACCTGTTTGTTGGCAATATCAGGTAGAACGCAACTAGTGGAATCAAGAGATGATATTGATGAAAAGTTTTTAGCAAACAATTCAGCTTTAGGTGAGGTGACAAAGTCTGAACCATACAAGAGAGGTGGAATTAAAGATTTGCCCTTATTATTAATACTCTTAAAGATTCTCCAGAACTCACAAGAGCCTAATTTTTGAGATGAGATATGAGATTTCATGGCCTGAGAATAGCGGGCTTTGGTGTTAGACAAAACCTTTTTACAATGGTTTCTAGCAGTAATAAACAGACGTCTGTTTTCTGGAGATTTGTTTTGCTGATAAATATGGAAGTAATGGTTTCGATTGGCAATCGCAGCAGCACAGTGTGAGGAAAACCATGGAGGAGAGTGAGGCTTGACCTGGGGTCGTCGAGAGGGAACAAAAGATTCCATGCCAGCCTGAATCCACGAAGTTATGTAAGAAGCACATTTGTCGACAGGAAGACAAAGGATTTCTACCCAAGGGCTATCACGGAGAAAATCACGGAAAGAATCCCAGTCAGCTTTACTGTAGTTGTAAGATTTCATAACTAAAATAGTATTGAGGTTTTATAAAATGCAGTTATCATAAATGGCTAATTACAGTTGTTTATGGTAATTTTGTCTCAGAATTATTGGAATTTTATAATGCCATTATTGATCTACTGTAGACTAGAATCAACCTTTTTATTTTTTGGCATTACCAATTTGACTGGAATTGTTACAATTGTCTATAAAAAAAAAGTTATAGTTGATTTAAAACCCTTCATTTATTGAAGTGAAGAGTTTATTAAGTTGGAATAGCTATGGATAGTTTTATAAAATGATTTTCAATTAAAATTTTCAATAAGATCAAAACCTAACTGTATTATTTAAAATTTTATTAGAAGATGGGTAGCTATGAAAAGAGCTTTTGGTTTATTAAAATTCACATTCAAGTATCTTATTTTTAAAAATGGTTCAATTCTGGAAAACCCTTAGTTATCTAAGGATAAAAAAATTTGAGTTAATTCTGGATTTTATTTGAAAAACAAAAAAATACAAAAAAATAAAATATGAAATACAAAAACACAAAATACAAAATTTTTTATGAACTAGTACCTGAAAAGCTCTGTGTTTTAGAAAAAAAACATTTTGTTTGTGGAAGATATGCCCGTGTTATAAAAGATTTCCTCACAGAACCATAACAACTTTTTGAGATTTTTGTCTAGAAAGAAAAGGGTATTCTGGCTGATTGAATGTGAATCGTTCTAAGTTATAAGATACAAAGTAAATTAAAATGTGATTTTGAACAAAATCATTGTTTCCTAGTTTGTAAATCAACCATTTATAAAATATTTTTTTTAATATTTACAGGACATATATATGTTTTTTAATTGATTTGGTCAACTTTCTAATGAACTGAACTAAACTTATAACATTATTTAGTTTTTTTTAAATTTTTTGTAGGTTATATGAAGATTAGAAAAGAAAAGGTAAACATTCAATACATAAGGTAACAAAGGGTTGAAGTATACAGAAACAAGGGGTTGAAGTAGATACATTATCAGAGTTTTAGCAATTCTCAAATTTGTATTGAATACAAGTTTGAGAATTGCTAGTCTAACATGACAAACTTTAATGTCATTCATATAGTATTTTTTACTGAACTTTTTAATTTACAAAAAAAAATTAAAAATATTTCTACATGTCTATCGATTTCTACATGTCTATCGATTTCTTCATAGCTCTATATAGAGAATTAATTACGGAGTGTAAGGGTATATGGAGAATAAGTAAAGATAAAATAAATTTAGCCTTGGACATACACATTGAATGTAAATTTGAGCTTTAATGTAAAGATAATTATTTTTTAACCAAGGACTCAGAACATGCATGTATTTTGTTCTCCAGCAGAACATAAAAAGGTTTTGATGCAAAACCTTGATATAGTTTAAAGAACGCACTAAAGTCTTGATCAATTTTAATCATAATAAAAGTTCTATTTCATCCCTTATTTTTTATCCAGGATCAACTATCATACAGCAAAGCATGCTAAACTTATTTACCTGTTGAAAAATAAAATAACATTTAATATTTTCAAGAAACTTGATAGTGCAAATTTGCATATGTGAACCAAACAGTTTTTTTTTTTTTAATAATAAATAAGTATTAGAAAATGAAACTACAGCTTTTCCAACCAAACTTAATCATGTATGTCCATCCAAACTATCTACATCTACCTTTTTCAATGAATGTCCATCCAACATTTCAATGAATGTCCATGTTTATCTACATCTACCTTTTTTAATGAATGTCCATCCAAACTATCTGTATCTTCATTGAGTGTACAAACTATCTATATCTATATTTGCTTGATGCAAACTGTGAGTTTGCACAGTTTGCATCAAGCGCAAACTTACATAAGTATACCAAAGAACTTTCACTGTCAAATTCATTGGTTCACTTAAAATTTCAGCTTTTAGATTTAAATGAAGTTACTTTTATATAATTGTGCTAATAACATATATTAATTAATATTATTTCAGGGAGCATTTATTAATTTATTATTAGTTATTATTGTTAGTTAATTGACCATTTATTAGTTAGTAATACAGTGGAATCCTGATAACTCAAACTACTTTTGAGTTCCCCTTGAACCCTCACTAATACTTTCACATAAAAATAACTCGATAACTCGAACTCCCTTTAGTTCAAACATTCGCTAAGTTGAACTATTTATCTGTTTCCATGGCTAATATTTTTCGATAAGTCAAACTTTAGAACAAAAATATAAAAAAAACAGCAATAAAGCCCAACAATAATAATAAAACAATAATAATAGTTTGATAGTTTAGTTTATAGTATAAGGTATACTAATGTGCGCTGTAATACTATAATAAAATTTGTTGTGTATTTTATTATGGCTATTGTCACTGTTAAGAGAAAAATGAACATAAAATCAATTAAAGAAAAGTACGCTGCTTTAAGGGAAATTGATGAAGGATTGTCAAAGTCTCAGGTTGCTATGAAATATGGCATTCCAAAAAATACGCTGTCAACATGGATCAAAAATAAAGAAAAAATTTTTGATAAAACTTTTGATAACTCAAATTGTTTTTACTTATCCGCAATAGTTCGTGTAATAGAATGTCCCGATAACTTGAACATTCGCTAACTCAAACTATTTTTTAGGTTCCTTGGAGGTTCGAGATATTAGGAGTTCACAGTATTTATAGAAATTCTAGTCAGGCTATAAAAGGATCCAAGTGGTTCCAGATTTTTGAAAAAGAAGAACAACACCTATGTTGTTGGCATCACTCTGGAAAATCCCCAGATGAATTCAAGTCATTCTTAAAATGTTGAAAAATATATTTGATTAAAATCATAATGAGTCAAAATTCGAAAGAATAAAAAATGTTTCATGGAGGTTATGATTAGAACAATCTTACAGAATGAAAAATATTTTAGGGAGATAATGATCAGAACAATTCTACAGATGAGTCAATGAAAAATGTTTCAGAGTGATAAGAAAATGTTTCAGGGAGATAATAATCAGAACAATTCTATAGAATAATAAAAAAAAAATGTTTCAGGGAGATATGGTCAGAACAATTCTACAGAAGAATGGAAAAAAAATATTTTAGGGAAATAATTATCAGAAATGACAAAGAATAGATAGAAACGCTGCACTCATGCAAACTTGCACTTATGAACTCTGTACCTAATCTAGTTACTCATTACATAACTTAAGCAAACATTGCTTCATGTTTATATACTTGCATTTTTTATTTATTTTTATTTCAAAAATTTATGAAATGTGACTTTAGTACCTGTGTTTTTCATTAAGGATGGGTTTGTTTTTTTCTGCAATAATAAAGTTCAGGTTTTATATCAATCACTA
Source organism: Hydra vulgaris (assembly GCF_038396675.1). Taxonomy (NCBI): domain Eukaryota; kingdom Metazoa; phylum Cnidaria; class Hydrozoa; order Anthoathecata; family Hydridae; genus Hydra; species Hydra vulgaris. Next base: position 47,618,752 of record NC_088923.1, on the reverse strand, counting down.
CTACAATTGCATCAGTAACATGCATTACATGCACAACGTGGCACTGTTTACACTCTGGTATTTTACAGCTGCTGATAGAATCAGCTTCTCTGAGAGCTATAACAGAGTTCTGGAAACTTTACTTCCAGCCGGAAAAGAACCATGAAACCAGAAAAGAATCATTAAAAATTTTGAAGTTTTTAAAGTCAAAACAAATAATGAAAATATATATTGCTATAGGCTTGACAGATATTAGATTAGATAGTATTGATGACAGGAACTTCTTTTAGTCTTTGCATATAAAGCGAATCCTACAAAGCAGCAGGACATATAACAGTTTGCACTGGATTACATTTTATATGGTGTATTTGAAAAGGTTTTAAAAATTATTGAATTTTTTGATTTCCTTTTTTTTAATCATGTTATTAAAGTTTCCTTGGACTCCATTCTTGGTCCTGTTTTGTTCCTTATCTATAATAATAATTTTTCTGTTAGTCTTTTCCCTTATATACTCCAGTTTCAACAGAAACTCTTCACTTTATTATTGCTTAGAGAAAGCAGCCAATTAGTCAGAGGGTACTAGATTAAAATATTGTCAGAGGAAATTACATTAGAACATTGTCAAACCTGGACAAAAATAGTATAAAGCTGAAATTTGACAGAATGAAGAAAATCATTAGATAAGCATAAAAAAATTTTTTTGGAGCAATTTTAGGGGTAAAAAGTGGGTCAATTTTGATAACTCCAAAATACCATAAACTATATATTGATGGATTTTATGCTGATCAATAATTATATAGGAACAATGATTTGAAAACCTTTATTTTATAAGTTAATGTATTTTTAAAATGTTAGTTTGTTTGACATTTTTGCCACACACAACTTTGTTTTCAAAACATCACCAACAAATAAGACAAAAAACTTATATATAAATATATGGCTAATATATAAATAGGAAAAGCTTAAATGTGAAAAGAAATGCATTATTTTAAAATAGTTTTGTGACTCAAATATAAGTTTCTTAAAAAAATGTAATATCATTGGTATGGTCTCAACTTTAGCAATCTTTAAATGCTTTTGGTCAGCTTTTTTAATGCAAAAAAAAAAACAATTCAGTTTTCAATCAAATAACTCATTGAATGATGATCGTAGTTTCTTTCTTGGTACAGATAATGATTTATCTTTATGACTATCAACGAAGTTTTTTCCACAGCTATGATGGACATTAGTCTATGATTGTCCGTTATGCGTGTTCTGTTGTAACTGGTCTTTTAGATAACTTAAAATTTGCAAAAATAACCAAAATATCTGCTATATTTTCTCTTCCTAAACCTTCATCAAATGTAAACAAGTCAATAAACCTTAAGCATGAATCTCATCAGTTACCCGCCATTAAATTTCTTATGTTATATCATATAGAACATTTTGCTGTTATATATAATACACAAACAGCACTCGTATTTTTGTTTTATAAACATAAAGTTTTTATGTCCAATTAGGTGCAGCCTTTTTTGGAGCAAAATTAAATTATTCCATTTATGCAAAGTTATTAAATGAAAACATTTGATTGAATACAAGTATTTTGAAAACAAAAGAAATAATGAAAGTTTGTGTATTAAAAATTTGTTATGTTTTGAAAACAAAGTTTTGAGTTGCGAAAACATCAAATCAAATTTACACTTTTAAAACATAAATAACTTTAAAAAAACGATTTTCAAGTCATAGTTCCTATATAAATATTAATCAGCATAAAATTTGCAATCTATCAATATATAGTTTAAGGTATTTTTGAGTTATCAATTGATAACTCAAAAATACCTTAAACTATATATTGATAGATTGCAAATTTTATGATTGACCCCTAAAATTGCAAAAGGGATGTTCCCCTTTCACAATCAACAAGATTTTTTTTCCCTTATCTTATGACTGTCTTCATTCATATGAGGCAAATTTTAGCTTTATACTTTTTTTGTCCGAGTTGACTCATAATTCCCTCTGACTAGATTTTGAATCTGCGACAACTTTGGGACTGCAGAAACTGGTGAATTGTAACCGAAAAATTCAGTTGTTTGCTGCTAATAGTTATGGTAATGATATAAATGAATGGCAACATTCCTATATTAATGAATGGCAACATTTTTACTGAGTCCTTACATTACATCATTTATTTTTCATCTTTACTTAACTTTATATCTTTTCAGATTTTCATTCTTTACTGCCTTTTTTTGGAGCAAAATATATTTTTTTTTTTGTTGTTGTGTTATGTTTAAAAAAAAAGTTCTTGCTTGTTTTTTACTTTTGCAAACTTTTTCCAATATTGTCCAATATTGGAAGTCCAATATTATATATCCAATATTAAATATCCAATATTAAATCCAATATTATATATCCAATATTAAAATGTAAATATTATTACTTTTATAATACAAAAAAATTTTCAGTTAAAAAATAGATATTTAATTAAAAAGACGTTGCTAAAACTTAAATTATTAATATTAAAAAACTTATATTATTAATATTATGTCACTTTTATGTTTCTTAAAAAAACGCAATAATATTTCTATTCGCGATACAACTTATCTACGAAAGCATTTTTCTTCCGTCGAAATTTTATCCCTTTTTTTTTTACTGATGGTCCACATAAATCTTTTGCTTATTTTTCTTTAGACAACTTGCAATAATTTCCAAACAAACAACACAAGTTTGCACGGATGTAATGAAAACATTTTGAAGACTAATCAAACAAATCAATATTTAGGCGATGCATATGACGACCAATCATGTTCTGTTGGACTTTTAAATACTCAAAATAGATTACCGAGTCATACATTTTTTGGTATCAAAGGTCTTCCTGTTCCAAAGCAATCATTATCGACAGAAGAAAAAGGTGAACAAATTGATCACACAAAACTTACTTTTGGAAAAACGGTTTATAGCGTAGATCTCATAAAAGGTTTTAAAAACAACAATTACAACATGGAAGAACTATCTGATACCGACAACAAAACAATATCTACGGAGATCAAAGAAAACGGATTTAAAAATTTGTCTGTATCCGACACTCGGAAAAAGTTAAAGGATAACAAGCGGTACCACTGCGAACATTGTGGTTGGCGTAAGGTCGACAAGCGCGGAGATTATTGCGCCAAATGCAAATCAGATTTCATTTAGCTGCTCCAAGTTATTTAATTTATGTAGAGACGAAACATATCTTGTACCGTTTATTTATGTAACGACGAAACATCATCTTGTACCGTATATGTTTGTAGAGACGAAACACTATCTTGCACCGTATATATATGGGGGAAATATTTAAATTCGACAAAAATCTAAAACTTAAAAAAAATGTTGTAAATATGTTTATAAAGCGATATCAGCATCAAAAGCACGTGACTCGTGAAAAAGTACGTGATTCATGAATATTTAATATCCTTTTAAGTTTTATTTATATTGATGTTGTTAATATTAATTAAAATGTTTTTTACAAATTATTATTTTAAAAGTATTTAAAAATGTGGATTCTAAGAATTGCTTTTCTACGTAATTGCTTTGTGTAAGAATAGTTTTTGATTAGTTGAATCGTGTAATTTGAAAAATTAAAAAAAACACCGAGTATTACGTTGAAATAATATACAACAGTACGTATGCCATTTCATTTGGCAAGCTAGGTGAGATTTATTATTTTGTCTATTTATGTCTAAGTTTTTTTCCCAAAATTTTCATAAAATCTATGTAAATAAGTTTTATTAAAAAACTCTCGTCTAGACTTTTTTGTGCTTGCGTGTCCCAATAGAATAAACCACCGATAGGATAAACCTTTTAAAAAAATCTTTGCAATTATCAAAGAGAAAGGCTGAACAAAAGAAAAATGCAAAACAATTAGTTTTTCAAAATTTTGGTTTTGTTTACATTCTATATATTAAAAGTTCACTTAACAGGCGTAAAAACATCTAAATAAGAAAAATTAGTTAAAATTTTGGAAATAAATAGTGCAAATTTTAACTGTTTGGAAAAACCTAAATGTTGCAATAGACGTAATCAGATATAATTTTGTTTGCAATATATTCTGTATAATTAAAGTAAGCATCTTTTTTTTTTTTTCACATTTTAAACAGTATTGTAAAATGTTGGAGATAAATAATAACAAATAACACAGCGCACAGTTTGTTATTTTAACAATTTAAGAGGAAAAACTAATTTTTAAGCTTATTTCAAAGTTTATTTTTAGTTGACACCTCTAAGCTTACAACTCGATTCCTCATGATTTATTATTAGCTAAATTGGAAGTTTATGGTTTTTCTCATAAATGTCTTAAACTTTTACTAACGGGTGATGCGGAAGTTATCGGACAAAATAAAAACGTCAATAGCTTATTTATAAATAAAAAAAACAAACTACTATTATATTTTTTTTAAATAAAGCATTTATCTTTTAATAAAAATATATTATTTTTTATATGAAACAACACCACCATCTGCAATTGATCTCAATTTTGCTCTGACGCCTTTCATATGCGACTGTAAAAAGTTTAAATCAATTTCTTGTAGTTTTAGTTTAATGCGATCAATCAAAACTTGCTCTGTTGAAGCTTGCCAATCTCCCTCGTAAACCTTCTGTGCCAATTGTCCCCAAAAATGTTCAACTGGTCGTGCTTGAGGCACATTTGGGGGATTGGATTCTTTATCAACGTAATAGACATATTGGTCCATCCAATTTAGAGAATCTTTAGAATAATGAAAACTTGCTAAATCTGGCCAAAATAAGTAGTTAAAGTCTCCATGATACTTGTGAATAAATGGAAGAAGTCGTTTTTCTAAACATTCATTAATATAGATTGATGAATTGATCGCTACAGCCTTGGAAGTGCGAAACAATGGCTCGGACATACCACGGTCAGATATGGCTATCCATATTATTAATTTTTTTGGAAATTTCTCTTTTCCTATAAAACGAACACTTTCTGGACATGTCTTTTTGTTGTTTGTGTAGTATCCAGAATTTCCAGGCATGTTGTGCAGGGAAACAAAAGTATTTTTCGTCATCGATGACTAGAAGCGATTTTGCGTTATAGAGTTGGTTAACTAGTTTCCCGCTTCTTTTCTTTGCCTTTATTTGTTGTTCTATAGTGTATTTTGGAGTCTTTTCACGTTTTCTATATTTAATATTCATTTTTTTTAACTGACGATCAGTTGTCGATTGATTTACACCGAATTTAATACCTACTTTTCTCTGACTGACCCCTTTTCGATTGTTGACAAGTCTCGTTAATTCGGCTTTCTTTTCTCTAGTCCAGGATGTCGGACAACCAGGGTGCTTTCTATCAGAAAACGATTGAACAGTTTCAAGTCTTTTTAGGTTATCATATATTATACTTCGAGCAAATCCTTCCTTTTCAAAATGATTTACGATTTTTTTTTTTTTTTTTTTATATTAGGTTTATTTACAAAAAACATTTTTAGTCGCTTTCGAGAAGATTTTCGTTCAGCTGCATTTAACCTCATTTTTCCACAAAAACTGATTATTATGCTCAAGTAATAATCAGTTTTTGTGATAAAATCAAAGATGAGCCACAAAAACTAATTATTATGCTCAAATAATGAAATTAGGATTTGTCCGATAAATTCCGCATCACCCGTTATCATATCTATGCGATCGTAAACAAAAAGTTGAACTTAGTTCATCATTTTCTGAGTAATTAGGAGTTTCATTGGAGGTGCCTCAAGGATCAATCCAATATTCTTTAATATTATAATTTATAAATAACCTTTTTTTATTTCTTAAAGACTACACGATTTACAATTTTGTTGACGTTAAATACTATAATAACGTAAAAAAATGTTATTCTTCGATTGCGAAACAAAACACTAAATGTCATTAAATGATTTAAATTTAACTATATGATCGTACATCTCAAAAAGTTTAAATTACTTATAGTTGGTCAAAAATACCCAAACAGTCAATTTATAATGGTTGGTAAGAACATTTTTGCTTAGGATAAAGTTAAACTACAATATGTAAACAGGATTATGTAAAAATAGGTTTGCAATTGCTCAGGATTTAAAGTTTAATGATCGTATTAAAGCTCTATGCGGAAAAAGTTAATAGCTAGTGCTTTGCCCTTTCTCAAATAAAAAATTTTTCATCTAATAAACAAGCTACTCTATTATTTAACGCGTACACATTGTGTAATTTTTTTTTTAATTTATATTTTAGGTGCCTCAAGAAGACTTTACGGTTTGTCACAGAGCACCGCGGAAGAGCGTTTGAAAGAAAGTTTCAGCCTCCTTCCTAACCGATGTCGCAAAACATGCCCAGAGCTAGGGTTTGAACCACAAATCCTTAGTTTCTGAGACAAGTGCGCTACAACTGCGCCACGGCTGCTCATTTGTCTTTTGATATAATGTTAAAATTAGAAAATAACCCTAAAGGCTATTTTCAAAACTTGTGGCTTTTCATCTCTGTCACTCATCACCGAAATTTTTAAATTTCTTAATGAATTAAACCCTGAATTTATGAATGGTTTAGTTGTAAAAAAAAATTATTATTTTTATCTTAGATGTTGCATTAAATTGATGCCACTGCCCTTTGGCTCTAGTTATAAAAATACTAGCTGAACGGACCCCTAAAAAAATGGGTCTATGTAAGTTTACTCCTCACCAACCTTTTCAATACTTTTTCCTTATAATTATATATATATATATATATATATATATATATATATATATATATATATATATATATATATATATATATATATATATATATATATATATATATATATATATATATATATATATAAGTAGTGGAAAATGCCGATTCTAAGCCAAAAAATAAGTCTTTGACTTGGAAAGTATGGTATCATTTCAACCATTTTCAAAAAAAATTTTGGTCTCCATCCTTACTTGTTTGAAATGCAACAATAATTTATCTCGGTCTTTTAGGAGATGTCTTTACGCTCAATCTCCAAGAAAATGTAGTAGAATGTGCAACAGATATAGTATCACATTGACGCGCTCGAAAACTTGATGGAAGCGTCACTTTTGATTCAATAGATTATAAAGACTAATCCTTTCTATATCTAATGGGATCACATGTGGTATAAACAATGATATTTTATTAAGATTAACTTTTCCTAAAGCTCCAGCAGCAAGCTTAAAAATTGCGTCATCATCACTTTTTTTTAGAAGAGCTATTGTATGTTTAAACCCATAAATAACTTTGTCGTAATCATCACAGAATCCAAAAATGTGCCTTGAAAGTATGCAAAATAAAAATGTTTCTTTTGTAGTTGGTTCCTGAATTATGTATGCATGTCTTAATGCAAACCCTGAGTTATCAGCAAGTACTGCTGTTGTAGCAGTTTCTTTATACCACAATTGATTTAATCCTTGCGCTAATTGAAAATCATTTGGGTATTTAAGCATTCCTAACATTGTAGTTGCTTAACCTGGGTAATAAATAGTTTCTATATCTTGGTTTGATAATTTTCAAAAAAATTATCAAACCATTGATTTGACTGAATAAATGCATAATACTATTATTTGTAAGCATCTTTATTAGCATAAGCTGCTCCATCAGCAAGTCTAACAAGTTGTCCTTCAAATAAGAGATAAGCTTCAGATGGAAGTGTGAAAAAATCTTGTTGCTCAATGTTGATTCTTATTTCTCCATCACTATTTAGATTTGTACGAGCCACTGGCTCATATTCATGGAATTCAAATCTTTAAATTCCATTATCTCCAATTGGCATTTCTGTAAAATTTAATACTTCGGAAGTTGTCATTTTGTTTTTTTATATACAATATAAAAAAAAAATTTAATTGATAATTCTTAAAAAAAACTAATTATATAAAAATTTCGCAAGTCTACTAAGCGAGTCTACGCGTAACAAGTGAAATCTAAGCAAGTCGAAGGCCGCGTCCTTTTTTAACTAGATCTTCTATTCTTATAGCATTTTAGATCTTCCATATCCATTATTAATCAGATCATTAGATCCAACTAAATTTGAAATTATTTCATCAACTTTTTTATTAATAACAGGTTGTGAAACTATTTTTGAAGATGCTTTATCAATTATTTGTTTTACTTTTTCAACTGCAGCATTTCTAGCAGCTTCTATCGCTAATGTTGAATGTTCTTTTCCTGCTGATTTAGCAGCAGTTATTGCAGTTTTTACTATATCACTAGCAGCCAACTTCTTCAACACAGCTGATGATACTTTTGTTACATTTGACGCTTTTATTCTTTTAAATAAATCTCTTATACTTTCGTATATACCACTTCCTCCAATAGCATGTTTCTTTATATATCTCTTATTATGAACAATTAGCATTTTTTATGTACAGTATATATTTTTTTATATGCACTGATATATAATTATAAATTATTTTGTATTGCTTTATACTGTGAACTATCTATTAACTAACTATTATACCTTGTCGAAATAATTCATCACAAATTGCAACAGCTTCATTTCTTGCTCCAGTGTTACCTGCTTTCCATACAGCTATACGTAATTCAAGCATTTCAATTAATGCATCAGGGTCGCTAGGAAGAATTATAGTTTGTATTTTTGTTCTTCCTCCGATTTCATTTCCTTTTGATTCTAGCTTTCTAGATATTTTTATATCTCTCCAAATGGGTGCTATTATATATCTGAATTTTTCACTTTGGTTTACCTGTATCAGTAGTAATTGCATCTGTTTGTATTAATATATTTCGATAATTTTTAAGGTTATCTTCACTATATATTTCCTTATCAGGATTAGACTTTGCTATCAACTCCCAAAGTCCAGGAGTACCATAATATGTTTCATCATCAATAATTATATCATTATCATTAATAATGGTTGTATTGGTTTTTTTCCAATATATAATATACCATCTTTAGAATGTATCCCAAATGTAGTATCTGCAATTTTTTTACTTGCATACAATGTTAGATAATCTGTTGCAATTTTTCCTATATTCATACCTTTATTTTCTTCATGAGATGGTAACAGTTCTTTACTTTCAGTAATCATTATCTCTTTATTTGGTTTAGGATTAGAATTTGAAAAAGTGAGTGCAAATTTATTAGCTTGATCTTGCAATTTATTTATGTTTTCTTTTAGTTCATCTTGACTATCAATTAATGGCTTGAACAATTTTTCTAAGCCTAACTGTAAATTAGTTTCACCCATCTTTTCATATAAACTATCATTATGCATTCTTTTTTTAAATCTAAGAATTCTTTAACAATTTGATCTCTTTTTTCAGGATCTTTGATTTTTAGAAACGACACTTTACTTTTTTATAAAAAAAATAAAAAAATACAACATAACTATTTATATTGTGTTTTATGTTTTAATAAATTATTTCAATAAATTATTTTGCGTTTTTACATCTACATTTTTACTAAATCTGCTTTTGAGTATATTTATTGCATCATCTCTTCCTTTTTTAATTAATGATTCTTTAGTTAGTTCATCAATTAATTCTTTTGTATTTGTTCTAATTTGTTCAAGAATGACTTTAAATTTTTCAAGTTCACTAAGTATTAGTTTAAATCCATTGTCATCTATACTTCCATCTCCTATTAATGATAAAACGCCTGCTCCTAATGCTGCACCTTCACATGCGATAGCTACTGGTGCTGCAATTATTGTTGCTAAAAAGCCAATTCCAATAGTTCCAAGTGCCCTAGTGCTTGCTAGTAATGAATTATCAATTGCTGAAATTATTTTTAAATCTCTATGATACTTTTTACTTAGCATATTTCTCTTTTCTCTATCATGTTCTATTTCTTTTTAAATCTCACTAATTGTGTATAGACGGTATATATGGGCACTAATATTCTTATTATCTTCATTAGGTGCACTTGGAAGGTTTGGATATATTTTATTGAAAGTTTTTTCATCATTTTCACTCTGTGCATGGATATTTGAATATATATTATACATTTTAATAAGTAATTTAAAAAAAAATATTTTTGAAAAAATATTTTCAATAAATTCACAAAACTCCTTTTTTAATTAATACATCAGAATCAGAATTTAACAACATTTATTATAATATCATCAACAGTCTCTGATATTATAGAGTTTTGGAAACTTAACATTTTTAATTTAAGTTCTTGTTTTAGTGAAACTAAACAAGCTTGTTTTAGTGAAACTAAAACTTCTTCTTTCTTGTTTTAGTGAAACTAAACTGTTTTAGTGAAACTAAACCTTTTGTTTTAGTGAATTAACCTTGTTTTAGTGAAACTAACCTTCATTAATTACTACACCAAACTTTAAAAGAATATATTGACGTGATAGAAATTTTATTGTAATGTTGTGTTATGCAAATATTTCATATTTATTCTCATTTATTAATACTGAAGGGTGCTCTAAATCTTTGCGTACCTTAGAATGAAGAAGTATTTTTAGAGGTTCATCAGGTATATATTTGTTTATAAATTTATGTATTTGCGGATAATTTCTTGGTATTTCTTTTTATATGCAATATAAAAAAATTTCAAGAAATCATAGAATCATATTCAAAAATGGAAAATTAGCAAATGGTGAATTTGGTCCTAATAATAAACCTGATCCTGTTGATGTATATCCATTTCCATTACGTAAATACAATCCATCACTTACAGAACTTCCTTTACTCCATGGTCTCAAATATAAACCATTTCCTGCAGCTGTCATTTTAACTCCTTTTTCATTTTTTGTTAAGTACACAACACCCCTTCCAGCAATTTTATCAACTATAGCTGATCCAGCTGCTGAACCTACTTCTGTTATAAGCTTGTTGCAAGTGCTGGAGCAACGCTTGATATTAAAAATTTTCCAGCTGTACCAAGGAAAAGTAATCGTGCTCCAATAAATCCTCCCTGTATTTAAGAATGGTGTGCTAATTGTGCTTTACTTAGAGTAATTATTAACCCTTTACCTTTTTCATATGCTCTTTTAATTCTATTCAAATGATAGTCTGTTACAGCTAATACATACTCACCCTTTAGATCTGAATGTGATAACTTAATACTAGCTCCATTACCATCTTAGTTGCTTTTTTAAGTTTTTCTAATTGCCCTTGCGATACATTTATTTTAATATTATATTTAATATTTACTCATTTTTATATATAATATAAAATGATTTAAAAAAAAATTATTTTACGATTTATTTCAGTAATATTTATTATTTTACTTCTTTTATATGAAATGTTATAGTTACTTTTTCTCCTCGTAAATTCAAAAGATTTCCATTTTGATCAAGCAATTTATTTTCCATTTTTGATATTGTTTTTAGTGATACTGGTAAATAAATTAAGTTATACGGCTCTAAAGCAATTTTATAACCAGGACCCACCGGTGGAAAAAAATAAATATATAACGTTATCAGTTCCTCCATTTATATACGATGATCCTATTATATCACTTGTTACTCGTATACTATTAACATTTAATATGTTTACTATATTAGTTTATATATTGTAGCCTGCTGTATATATTCCACTGTCAAAACCAAAAACAGTTCTAATTGAATTTGAAGTTGTAAAATCAACTTTATAACCAGCTGTAATAGTTAAAGCTGATCTTAATGTATTATTATTTCCTTCAATTGTAATATTTGCAACTCCTGAACTTGCATCACCGTTTCATGTCATAATCAATTGGATATATTTATTTACATCATTAATTTCATAACATCCATCTGGAATGTTTATATCCTTCCAAGTCGATCCATTATTTGCGCTATATCTAAAATTGTTGTTTGAAGAATTAATATTAGGAAAACTGTTATATGTCTCTAAACTAACTAGAGCCACATCATATTCTCTGTTTTCTCTTAGTGTAATAATAGGGGAAAACTTAGTTCTTAAGATATTTCTATTTCTGCTCACTGATAAATAATATGCCATTTTTGTTTTTTTATATAGAAGATAATATTTTGTTTTTTTATATTTTTTTAAATTTACAAGTTGGTATATAAAAACAATTTAATCTACTTCTATATTTTCCATAATCTCTTTTAGAAGATAGATCTATAATAACAAATCCATGAGACTCTGACCAAGCTTTCTTACAAAAATTTTTAAACTCATCTTTTAGCATATCACTTGAAACATGATTATTATAAATGTGATTTAAATTCTTTGTATCTTGTGGAAATAAGCAAATAAAATTTGTATTTTCTTGTATAGTTTGCCTAGGTAACATAAAATAATTTTGTGCAAGATAGAAACAATCTACATTACTATGTCTTCCTCTTATATAATATTTTTCACACTTAATTTGCTTTGTTAATTGTAAATCATTAAATATCATCAAGTTATTCTTATGAATATCAAGATCTTCTGGATCAGGTACTTCTTCTGCTGTTTCAAAAAACTTGCACTCCATATCCGTTTTCTCATTTAAATTTTTTGAAATGTCTTCAATTATAAGTTCAGGGTTTGCATTTAATTTTTCTATTTTGTCTTGTAACTTAAATAGATCAAGAATAATTTCTTTTGGTAATTTTTTTTTCAAAAGATTGTTTTAATATTTTGTATTCTGGTTGAAAAAGAGATTTTCCAAAAACTTGTAACAACATATTATTATTTCTCTTATTGTTATTCGCATTCCATGACAAATCTATAATATCCATTTTTATATATTTACGATTTTTTCTAAAAAAATATATTTAATTATTTTACTTTCTATATATATATAAAAATGTACTGTCTCAAATGTAGAAACAAAACAGCTACACTAAACTTACAAAATGTTGTTAGTAAAAACTATAAAAATATGCAACGTAGAAATTGTGCTGTTTGCGAAAAAATAAGTTCGTATCAACAAAAGAAGGAGGTGATTTTAGTTAGCTCAATTAATTTAGCAACAAGTAAAATAAAACTACCATTGTCACAGTTCCCAGGTGAAAGGCATTTACCTGGTATGAAATTTGCAGGTCCTGGCACTAATTTATATGAACGATTAACTTCTACTAACGCATGTAAAGAATGGAGTAAACCTGTAGATAGAGTTGATAATGCAGCTTACCATCACGATCTTGTTTATACTTCAATGATACTGCAAAAAGAAATTTAGCTGATAAAATTATGATCGAAGAAATGGATGCTATAAAAAATCCGACAATACGTGAAAGAATTGAAAGAGGTATTATAAAACCTATTATGGGCAATTCCACATCAAACCACCCAGTCCATTGATCCATGTGTCTTCCTTTTGTGTTATATTTTGACACATTATTCCTAATTATAAAAAAATATTGCATGCAAAATTTCAGCTAAAAAAGTTTAGCGGTTGACAAGATATTGCAATTTTAATACTGACCTGGTTTCCTAAAATGACCCCGTTTTCATAACACTCTGAAAAAACATTTTCCTTAAAATAATAAGAAATAAAAATGGCAAAAACATGAAAATGAACATATATAATGTTTTTTTGATGCTGAATTCAATAAATGTACTTAAAATGCTCAAATATAAAAAGAACATGCATAAAAATTAATAAAACAACTAGTTTCTATAAACCAACTTTGGGGCCCAATATCTCAAAACACCCCCATCAAAAAAATTGTTTTTTTGCTGTTAATATTTTCAGCTGTTTATAATCTTACTAGGCACAAAAAATCTAACTGGAAAAACAACTAAAACATACAGAACTTTAATTTCAAAGATGTATTACTTTTTCAAGAATTTCCCAAAAAATATTTGTAAATAAAATAAAGTTAATCGTAATTTAATAAGTTACTTAAATATACAAGATTTGTAAAGGTATCAAAGATGAAAGTTATTTTGACTGTGTTTGTAATAGTTTACAATATTGCTCCCATTTTACTTGTACTTCCTCTATTTCAGCATTTTCAATCACATAGTTTCTACCAGAACTAGAGCAAGCTTGTGGAACAGATAGTTTTTTCAATATGCTGGTGTTTGGAATAAAACAGTAGTCGTCTCTTTCAGGCCAGTTAAAACAGAATGATGGACCATTTGGATGAAGAAACTTAACTTTAGCATCAACTTCTTCTAAGTTGGTTTTAGTTACAATGCCGATCCACCACTTATCATCACAGACTACAGCGACATAACAACCTAAAGTGACAGTATCAAGTTGAGATATGTCTTGTTTCTTTTTAAGATTGTGAATTATTGTATAATTAGTGTCTGTACTACACCACTTTGCCCCAACCTTGTTATCTCCAAGATGTATAAATTGATGAAAGCTACAAGTACCAGGTAGAGTTGTTACACCAGTGTACCTTTCTTTTTGCTCTTCACGTTGCAATTGTAAGTCCAATCCCTTTATGCAAATGAAGTTAACAACTTTGATTTTATCAATACAAAATTCATACATAACTTCTGATGTGAGAATTTGGTTTCTGTACGGTCGTTTTAAACTTTCTTGTGCTTTTAATCTTTTTACAGTACCACCGATCCCATCGCATGGTGACTTTCCGTAGGACGTGGCAAAAAAGTTCCATTCAATTCTAAGGCAAAATTCACTCTCTAGTTGACATAGATTGTAAAAGCTTTTACAATTTTTGTACTGTCCTGCGCAACCACCAGTGAATAAATGTAATTTGGACAGATTGGAAAATTTTATTTTTAATATTGGTATGATTAGTTGGAATATTTTTTACACATAAGTTACATCATGTATAATGTCATCTGATATAAAACAGTAAGAAATATGTTTCAGTTCACCTTTATCATCTTTATAGTATATGACTAATGGATGTAAAGAACATTGTTGGGTGTTCCAATGATAGCTCTGTATTTCATCTTGGACAACAAAAGCATAATTTTCAGCAAAGTCGCCAATAATGATAATGTTTGATTGATCCATATATTGTTTCAGTTGGTTAAGGTACTGTGATTGAGAGTGAGCAATAAAAGAATGAGCTTGTAGCTTTTCAAAACAAAATGCTAATAGTTCAACAAACGTTGAAACATCAGCTGTTAAACTTAATAGTGTTGCACGGTCAGTAGTTTGCCATTGCTTGTAGTGTATCTCAAAATCATCTTCCTATTCTCCAAAAATCTCATACAAATATTTGGTGAGGGGTTCTTTACCAGGACAATCATCACACTGTGCAAGCATGCATTCTTTGATTTCTACTGAGAAAACGGTTTTTGAAAGTAAGTCCTTATACTTTAGTCCAATATTTAAAGCATCTACTAGCAATATGGCATTTTGGTGATAAAAACAAACACAAACAGAATGTGTACCACTTGCACCTGGCAAAATGCATCACTTTGGTCTAAGTGAAGCAAATTTTGAGTAACTTGTTTGTATTTCTGGATTGTTTTCTTTGTATAATAAATATAGTTCCTTTAAATTACACAAAAGCAGTTTTTTTTGTTTATGGACGTTCTTTTGAATGCTAACATAATCTTTTTTTCCAGGCATAGTTCTACATAAATCACTTGAATCATAAAAAAGTTTAACAGAATCTTCTATTTCTTTTTGTAAGACTTTCCCCTTTATACAAAGGTGAGATAGCCAACAATCCTTTTTTATTAAAAAGTTGTCTAGCCTTTTTTGCTTGGTATTCTGTAACTGCAAAGTTATTTTGTACTTCTAATATTGACCAACTTGCGGGTGCCAGTGTTAGAAGTTGAACAATAGTTCTTTTGTCAGAACATAGAATTTTTTCTTTTATCAAGCTCATAATTTCATCAAAGTTTTCAGCCTTCTTTTTAATGTCATTTGGTTCATAACACAGTTTTGAGGGAACATTGAATTGACTTTCAGTTTTTCTAGTAAGGTTACTTACCATTTCGTTGATGCGCGCAACTTTTCGCTTTCCTTCTGAGAGTATATGTTTTGATGACTTTAAATAAGATTTTAGAGGAGATATATTAAAATTTTCAAGTTCTTTATTGATCTCCTGTCTTTTTGATTTGAATGATGATATTAGAAAATCTTTATATTGTACACCCTGACTTTGCTTCTCTTCTTTAAAATCTGCTTTTTTGGCAATCTTTTGCTTACAGGGTTTGCAAAGTTTCTTCCCAGGAGCAATATTTAAGCTACTTTTTATCATGTCTTGTGACTCATTTATCGTAACTACTCTAAGATTTTCTAAAAGTAATTGAATTGTATATATAATTGCATATAGCTTTTTGTATTTTGTATATAGTATAATTGTATGTATAGTTGTATATAGCTTATCTGCACAATTGTTTAAAACATTGTTTATGTTTTGGAAAACACAAATTAAAAAAATATATATATTAAAATACTTAAATTCCACTTTTACTTACTTGTAATTTTCTTTGTATGTTTTTTGAATGGATCACAGCATGCTTTCTGCTATATAGGATACATTTTCAAATAATTTGTAGCATGTTTTTCGCATAATGTTGATAAGTTTGATAATTCAATCTTACAGCGTAATGATATAGCTATTTTTTCTTCGTTGCTTAAAGTTCCAATAACATCTTGTTGGCCTTTGCATGCATCTGATGTCATTAACCCAATAGAACACATCTTATAATAAACTACTTTGTATAAATGTATTTCCTAAAAAAAAGAGAATTCTCCTACTTAATTAAAAGAATTCTCCTACTTAAATAAAAGAATTTTCCTACTTAATTTTTAGTAAAAAAAAAATTTAATATAGAAATAATTCAAACCTTTTCAGAATCCCACTGTTGTATAATTTTTTACACTGATAGATATTTATATTTATATATTTATATATATATATACAATTTATATATATATCAAATTGTTAATTTGTTAAAATTTAAATAAAATTTACGAATGCTGTTTTTTAACTGAACTTTTTATAAACTAGTTATGATAAACTTTTACAAAAGTTGGCAAAATTTTAAAAACAAATGCACATCCACATCACACTAATTCAGTTTTTATATAAAACAAAACAGGATGTTTTTTTCAGTTGTTAAGTTCAAATAACTAAGTTATCATATAATTAAGACTTCCTTAAATATAACAAAATTGTTTTTTTTTTTTTAAGGAGTCTTTCAACTAAATATAATGTTTCACAGAATTCTATTTGAAAGTTTTTTAAAATAGCTTATTGAAAATTTGATACATCTTTGAAATTAAAGTTCCGTATGTTTCAGTCGTTTTTCCAGTTAGATTTTTTGTGCCTAGTAAGATTATAAACAGCTGAAAATATCAACAGCAAAAAAAAAAATTTTTTGATGGGGGTATTTTGAGATATTGGACTCCAAAGTTGTTTTATAGAAACTAGTTGTTTTAATAATTTTTAAGCATGTTCCTTTTATATTTTAGCATTTTAAGTACATTTATTGAATTCAGCATCAAAAAAACATTATATATGTTTATTTTCATGTTTTTGCCATTTTTATTTCTTATTATTTTAAGAAAAATGTTTTTTCAGAGTGTTATGAAAACCGGGTCAATTTAGGAAACCAGGTCAGTATTAAAATTGCAGTGTCTTGTCAACCTCTCAACATTTTTAGCTAAAATTTTATATGTTAAATTTTCTTTTTAAGATGCAACAGCCAAAGAGGTTTTTAAAAAATGTGAAGATCCATGGTTCAAAAATTTTCTAAATTTTGGGTGATTTGATGCGGAATTACCCTTATATCATCTAAAGCAAAAATCGGATGAGGTTTTTTGAACCCATATGAATTAGGTTCTTTGAACCCATATGGATTAGATGTTGAAAAAAATAACCAAGGATCAGTAAAAAAGACAAAGATAAAAAATTGAAATGGACTGACAAACTTGCAAACGAACTTCATAGACCAGTTTTAAATCATTTTAGAAAAAGATAAGTTATTGTAAATGGAATCGATGAAATATGGGCTGCTGATTTAGTTGACATGAAATCTTTTTCCAAATTCAATGATGGTATAAAATACTTATTAATGGTGATAGATGTTTTTTCGAAGTATGGATGGATTGTTCCATTGAAAAGTAAAACTGGAGTTGATGTTGCTAATGCTTTAAATAAAATTTTTAAAGAAAGAAAGTGTCAAAAAATATGGGTAGATAAAAGCTTAGAATTTTATAATAAGCATGTTAAAGCGCTAGGTGTTGAGTTATATTCAACTGAAAATGAAGAAAAAGTTGTGTAATTGAACGTTGGAATAGAACAATGAAAGATAAAATGTTTAAGTACTTTTCAGCTAATTCTACTAGAAGATATATCGACGTTTTAGATGAAATGGTAAATAAATATAACAACACAAAGCATTCCTCAATTAAAATGACACCAGTTGAAGCTAGTGATAAAAAGAATGAAAATATTGTTTGGTTATATCTAAATGGAAATGCACGATCAGAGTTCGTAAAACCAAAGTTTTCAACTGGTGATAGAGTTAGGATAACTAAAAAGAAAGGAACGTTTGAAAAAGGATACTCATCAAGATGGACTGAAAAAGTTTTTACAGTGTCAGAGATTCAGTTCACAGATCCACCAACGTATAAAATAACTGACGATAATGGTGAAGAAATACAAGGTACAATTTATGAACAAGAACTGCAAACCACTGACCAAAACATATTTAGGATTGAAAAAGTTATGCGTAAACTCAAAAACAAATCATTGGTAAAGTGGTATGGATATCCTGAGTTGTTTAACTCATTGGTTGATAATAAAGAATTGATAAGTCTGAAAAATTTGTAATAGGGTATGCTTTATTTTATTCTTAGGCTATAAGTAATGAGCTATATTAAGCTTAAATCTCACCTTATAATTATTATTTCTTTGTTGAAATAATAATTAAATTAATACCATGTCATTCTGGTTGAAGAGATCTCATAATATACATGTTGAAAAATGGTAGAGATTCATCATACTTTCTTAGAAAGTATGATTCATCTCCACAATAAATAGAGATCACACACTTTTTTAGAAATGTTTGAAATAATACCATACTTTCTAAGCCATTTCTAAGCAATTTCTAAGCCATAGACTTTTTAAAAATGGTTGAAATGATGCCATATTTTCCAAGCCATAGACTTATTTTTTGAAAATCCACTTTTTTAGCTTGGAATCGGCATTTTCCATTTACTTATTTATTTAATATATTACAACAAACTTCATCTATAAATTAAAGTATCGTAAACCAGTGGCTTAGGAAGGTCAAGAAAGTTAGGTGGGCTGAAAAAAAAATAAGGGGGGCTAAACCAGCTAGAGTTAGAATTAGAATGAAAAATGAGAGTTTTGGGTTGGTTGGTTGGGGGGGGCGTTTGTCCCCTTAGCCCCCTGTTTCTACGCCAGTGTGGTAAACATTATATTACATTTTATAGCAAAGATAAAACATTGTAATTGTAAATTATTTATAAAACACTGCACTGTAGCTATACCAACAATAATTCAAATTAAAATAACAAAACTGTTCTAATAAAGAATGTAACTTAGATATCATGTTTGAAGCTTGACAATTTTAATAGTTGAATAGCTTTATGTGGAAGTTGAATTTTATTAAAATTTGATACTGGTTTTCTCAAACTGCTAATGTATGGATCAGATGAACATAGTAGTCGTCTTAGAATGTCTTCATTATTCTTCACTCAGGACATTTTACGACTAAAATGTTCACAATTTTTTTTTAAAGTTTGTTTGTTGCTTCTTGAGCTTCTTCTGATAACATGTCAATTGGAAGAGACATTCTTCTTTTAACTGAATGACCATGAAAAAGAATTTTATGAATACTTGCTGGCATGTAATACCATGGAAGTAAATTTACATACGTGTATGTAATTTTACTTCCAAGAGTAAACAATACTCTTGGAATTTATCTGCAACAACATCTAGACCACAGAATAATGTACATAGGATCACAAAGAAGTTGTCAAGAATAGTTTTTGGTTAACCAATTATGTTGGGTACTTTTTCAGATTCCTTAAAGAAACGACGCGCAGTGTTGCCATCATTACTAGAGCCAGAGCCATTAACTTTAGGCATGTCAACAACCAAACCAAGTTCTTCAATTAATTTGCGTCAAAATTCATTCTTCTTTATTTTTTGCAGACTGTTTTTTAACAGCTCCATATACTCGCCATTTTTTTCTTTTAAATTTGTAGGCAACATGTAAAAAGCATTCCATGCACTTTATCTAGGCATGTAATATTGACAAGCCATACTTAAGGTTATTTTGTAAATCGTTACTTTTTTTGGCATGCATCAATGTTATTCATCTTGGATGAAGTTATTCCACACATTGGGCAACATTGAGCTGAATTTGATTTTTCAGACCGTGCATTAGCAACCTTTCCACCTATCATGGTTAATTTTAATATATGTTGCACCGTTGAACCATTTGGTAAGACTGTTAACTCAAGTTTTTGACTTTCAATAAACTGTTCTCTGCTTTGATGACTTCATTTGTTTCTTTTACGTATCTAAACCTTATTGGTCTACAAAACGTTGTTGAAGAAGGACGAGAATTAAGCCATATTACTTTTTTTTCTGTACCAATAAATCCACTTTACTCTAATGTTGATTGCTTTAATTTTAGATTGTGGGCTGACTAATAATGCATATCAACTTATAAGACCTGTAGCAGCAATGGAACAAAGCACGTAATAAACAGGATTCCTTCAATACTAAGATTGCGCACATCTTGATCTGGCTCAAATTGTTTGTATATTGCCTGACCTGTTGCACCATCAAAAATAACTTTTTATCTTAAAGTTAAGAGCATTACTTTTTAAAGAGACCAATCTTAATGCAGTATGATTTAAGAGACTCTGCATATTAACTGATGCTGAATAACTGTCAACATCCCAAGTTTCTATATCTGGATAGCATTGTTTTTTTAGATTCTTTAATATTATTATTTGCTGGATACAAGTTATTGTGGCCTTTAATTGCTGCTGCAGATCTTATAAGTTGATATGCATTTTTAGTCAGCCCACAATCTAAATTTAAAGCAAGCGCTTCATCAGCTGAAAATGTTTTTGCGCCTGGTAAATTTCCTATTTTTCTTTACATTTTTTACTTGCAGCAAATAATAATTCTTCTGGTTTTCTTTCACCAAACTTCTTATTTTTCTTTTTTTTGTTTTAATTGATGCTTTATTGAAATTAATTTTTGGTCTTCCGCCTTTTTTTAACTTTTTAGTTTTTGCATATAAATCTCTATCTAACCAGGAGCTAAATTTCTTTTTAAAAAAAAGTTATTTCTTTAGCATGTATTCCATTTTCCTTTATACAACACAATAAATTGATCCAATTTTAAACTATTACCACCAATATATGTACTTAAAATATAATTGATATCTTTAGATAAAATACTCCAATTGTTTTCTTTTATATAATGCTGTAATTCACATTTTTTCATTTTCTTAAATAAAAACTAGACTGTAGGTTTCATAAATATTTTGTACATGAATTTATATAAGAGTTGCTATACTAAAAAACAACATAATTACGATAAAAGCATTGCCTAATTTTTATAAACTTATCAGCAATGATAACTTTTTTTTTTTTTTGATAAACTTTCGATTAAATAATTTGGTCAAATACTGTTATTGTTTGTGAAACAACAACAAAAATATGTTTCAATAGCAGATGTTTAACTGCGACGGTATAGGTAACTTTGAAATTTATGAACTTGTTTTTTAAAGAATAAAATGCAATAGGACTTAATTTACGTTATTACAAAATAAAAAGATAAAAATAAAAAATTTTTATACTTTGATCTTTAGCTAGGTTTTTTGAAAATTTGGGTAATGTAAGAGAGGGATACATGTACAATAGCCCAGTTAGTGGACAAAACCGTCTTTTTTCAAGCGTGGCAATCGATAAAAAATAATATAGTGTGGCAATCGATAAATATAAGAAATATAGAAACAATAAGAAATATAAGTACCAAATATACTGTACACAGTACAAATAATCACTACAACTACCATAAAAAGATTGTCGCTATGCAAAATTAGGTATCATAGCAACCAAATAAAAAAATGCTACTTTCATAAGTATCATTGACTTCATATAAATACGCATAACAAGTATAGTGAATGCAAAATAAGGTATCCATAGCAACCTAATAATAAAAAAAAGACCTTCAAAAAAAACCCAGACCTCATATTAGTACTCGTACCAAATTTAATGAATTTAGGAATAATAATAAATTAGTTATTAGTTTTGTCTCAAAATCTGCCATTCTGGCCCACTGTGCAGTGGACACGCGTTGTCTGAGGGACGTGCTTTAGACGTCTCACGGACGTCCGTAAGACATCTCAATTTGCGATATTGCCGATTTCGTGAAATCGGCAAAATTTTACGTAGGGTCATGACACCACCTACTTCGACTTTAAGAAAACTTTTAACTTCAAAACTTCTTAACTCCAAAACCATAATAGATTTTTATTTAGGGTTTTTGAATTAATACTTTATACTCAATTATTAACTAAGTTAAATAACTTGAATTTGAGTAAAGTTATTTTTTTAATGTTATTTTTAATTTTTTGTAAGATTTAGTACGTTTCTTCACCTACCGTGATAAAGCACGACCTACCGTAATCGATTCTCCACCTACCGTGTATGAAAAAAATCGTATATTTTAATTTTACTTTTATATATTTAAATCGAGAAACAAATACATAAATTTAATATAATTACAAAACAAAAAAGACATTGGTTATAAAATTATCGATCAAAGCTTTTTTCTGAATTTTAACTTTTTTTCTTTTTAAATTTTTTTTTTAAATGTTTTTTTTTTGTCTTTTATTTTTATTTTCTTTTGTTACAGCTTGTTTTCTTTTAGATTTTTCTTGTTTTTCTTTTTCTTTCAATTCTTTTTTTTCAGCAGCTTTATTTTTACGTTCAATTTTTTTGATATCTTTTTCTTCTTTTGCATTTTCTTTAGTTATTTGAATCTCTAACCATTTGGATAAAGTTGCAACGCTTGGTAATCGTTCAACTTGTTTCAGCCTTTTTTTCGTGATTGGTTGTTTTGGCAATAAAAGAAAGTCGTGTAATTGGTTTACATCTTTTATTATTTGTTTAGTTGAATCTGGTGGATCTGCCGCTGATTTACTTTCACCGGATTCATCAATTATTACGCTTTTTCCAAATTCGCTAACATTACTAGATACGATTTCATTTTGCGTACTGCTAATACCTAAATACGATTCTTTATCGATTTCATTGTTCCGTACATTATTGTTGGCTTCTATTAAATTTATGGTTTGTTTAGAGCTACCATTAAATTTAAGTTTTTTCCAAAAATTAAATAATTCTCTGAAGACAGTTTTACCTCCCCATTCTTTATTTCCAGTTTTTTCAAACTGTAGCAATACTTCAGGTGCAACGTTGTTTCCAAATATGTTTCCCACGTTATTATGGCTTGAAAGATTCGTTTCATTATTATCAATTGTGGAATTCAATTTAACACATTGAATTACTTTTTTATAATCAACATTGTTCACATTAAATGGGAATATTTCTGTCGACCTAGATACGTAATAGGCCATTTCGCTTAATTTTGCGCGAAATCAGCGAAAAGCATTATTGGAAAACCGAGGCGCAAACAAATCAAAACAATATTTTAAAGGAAGTAAACTATTATCTCTACATGGGTGGGGGTGATCACTGCGTTGCTCAAAACTGATGATAGAAGGTATCCGGAAAAGTACATTATGAAAGACCATATTAAACTTTTTAATGGTAGTTTGCAACTTAAATTTTGGAGATGCAAAGACGTTAAAATGTTATCTAAATGGAACTCGAAAATTGGACTTTTCAGGATTAACTTTAGAATTTCTTTTTGTTC
Organism: Hydra vulgaris; assembly: GCF_038396675.1. Taxonomy (NCBI): domain Eukaryota; kingdom Metazoa; phylum Cnidaria; class Hydrozoa; order Anthoathecata; family Hydridae; genus Hydra; species Hydra vulgaris. The sequence goes on along the minus strand of NC_088923.1, from coordinate 47,595,065 downwards.
TCCAGTCTGCTCAAATCATTTTAATATGGGACGACCTACTGATGTTTATCCTTACCCTACTGAGTATTTAAATGGTTACGATATTAAGTTTAAAAAAAGAAAATCTCCATTAAAATTGCTGTTGCTGATTACCAGAGTAGTCATAATCAAAACGAAGATAATCATGATCAAATAGATTTACTGAGCCTATTAATATTCATTATGATCATGATTATGCTTTACCTGTTGGAAAAGATATTCTTGTATCTGAAACAAATGACGTGGAAGACTTACAAATATTTATTAACACTCCTAAAAGATTACTTAAAAGACCTTTACTATTAAAACATCGGAAACGTTTGTTAAGTTTTCATTGAAGTCACAAGCAGAGTTTAGTTGGGACAGAGTATGCCATTCCGATAGGTTAATAAAGTTTTATACTGGGTGCACAAAAAAAGTATTCATGTTTTTAATTAGTAAAGGGGAAAAAAAGTATGACAAACTATGCTACTACAAGGGGAAACTTTCACAAACTTTCAAATTAAAACAAAAAAAACTAGAAAAGCCTGGAAGAAAAGCACTATAACAATCCAGGATGAAATTCTGCTAATGTGCATAAAACTGCGATTAGATTTGGCTATTCAAGATCTAGCATTTAGATTTTAGATTTCCCAGTCTCATTGTTCAAGTATCTTAACAACCTGGATTACTTATTTTGGAAATGAGTTAAAGCCTCTTCTTTTATGGCCCACACGAGAAGCAAATTTATTGTATAAAGCAAGACATTTTTCTGGAAAGTTACACAATGTAGTAGGTATAATAGTCTGCACTGAGCAAAAAATTCTGAGGCCATCAAATGCAAAAACACAGTATCAAACATTTAGTACTTATAAAAGTAGTAACACATTGAAAAAGTTAGTTGTTACAACAAAAACTGGTTCTTTCAGTTTTATCTCTAAAGCATACGGTGGTCAAGCTTCAGATAGACACATTACAAAGGACTGCAATGTTATTAACATGTTTTCTGAAGGTTCTCTGTGCTTGGCAGACAGAGGTTTTAATATCCAAGATTTGCTTTTGGAAAAAAAAAGTGGTATTAGTTTGTCCACCTTTTAAAAACAAAGGACAACATTTTACACAAGCAAAAATTCTATCAGCCAGAGAAATTGCTCAATCACGTGTCCATGTAGAACGCTCAACTCGTCGACTTAAAGAGTTTAGGATTTGTAAGAACGAGTTATCATTAACAATGCTAGACCTCATTGATCACATTTATGTTATTTGTGGGGCTTTAAGTAATTTACAACCACCAATTGTAAAATAATTTATTTGACATAAATTAAATCTTAATATATATATATATATATATATATATATATATATATATATATATATATATATATATATATATATATATAAAAAAAGATATATCAATTTTATATACTCTTTTTTTTTTTATAAAAAAAAGTTAAATAAAACATTAAAAATATTAGGAATAATGTTTTCAAAATGTGTTCAGATCGTTATCACATATTTTCTGTTGCTTAAGATTTATGATGTCCTTATTGAATGTTTCATTAAGTTGTTTACTTTCTAAATCATTAACACACTTCTTTATGAGATCATATAAAATTAATTTAACCATTTCCTCTTTTTCGAGTTTCTTTATAAATAATTCAGGCAAAAAAAATTCTGCAAAAAATAATTGAAACTTTTGTACATTTTTAATATAGCTAGGATCAGAATAAATTCTTTCACGGTTTTGATCAAAGAACAAGATATCCGCAAAGTCAAGGTTCTGTTGAGCAAAGCAACTCAACTTTAAAAAATCATTGATTGTATGGATGAGAGACAATAAAACAACTAAATAGAGTTTTGGATTACGTATTGTTCAATGGGGAATGAATACTACTTATCACGAAGCTATTAAAATGGATCCATATAGTGCTGTGTTTGGTCAGAAAACTAGAATGACATTATATTTATTAATTCCTCAGGGTTCTTTAATGAAAATTAATAACGAAGTTTTTGAAGAAAATTTAAAATTTTTGTTAAAGGGAAAAAACAAGCTAATAAATCTGGACAAAATCACGACGTGCCAGTATTTAATGTTCTGTAGCGATCTCCATTGATTTTTATGTTTTCACCAGCATCATCTTTAATTCAATAATAATATAAGATTTGATATTTATTATTGTAATATTTATTAGATATTTACTCAAATAAAAATTCCTTATTTTGGTTAATATTGAGAAGAAAGCTACTTATGAAGTAGCATGGTGGAATTAGTTGAAAACACCCCCAGACCTGGAAATAAAATCATAAAGTTAGGCTTCTGCGCATAGATTAGTTAGGATGTCAGCAATTAACAAAATAAAAATTTTTGATAACAGGAAATGCTATTTTGGACCTATTTTTCAAATGCAAATTTTGGCAAATTTTGGCAAAGATGCTATTTTAGAAAAGGAGATGACTTGTGAAAAAAATGTATTGCAAGATCACGACATACCATTATTTGTTACTAGAGTAGATGCTATTTCACGATTGTTTGATAAATCACAAAGTATAAATAACGAGCTAACTGGATTAAATACAATTAATCAAGATTTGGAAAGTCTTGGAAGTGAGATAAATAGTTACTATTTATACTTTATACTATATTACTAAATAATACTACACGTACTATTATAGTACGTGTAGTATTAGTAACAATGTTATTGTTTATTCTAATAATACAGATCTTGAGAGCAACTCAATGCCAAGTAGGGGATAACGGGATGAGATGGGACATGGGGTGAGATGGGACTTGGCAATATCTCAGCGAAAAATTGAATAAAGCAAAAGTTTTTTATATATGTTATAAGTTTGTAATTGCTTCTTCATATTATTGTGTTTTTTAAGTTTCAGAAGTATTTTTTTTTTCGGATTATTTGCGAATATGTAAAAATCTAACAATTTTCCTGGATTTTGAAGACATCATTAATATTAAATATTTATGTGTTGTTTGCATCTATTTTTATGTTTATGGTTTTTAATTATTTACTATTGTTTTATTTAACTACTGAAGAAATATGATTAGCATATGGCTACGAGAACTATATAAAATAAAGGTTTTCTCACACCTACTAGTGATGGGGTGACTTGGGACAGGAGAATTGGGGTGAAATGGGACACTGTTCAAATTTATCATTTTTTTAAATTTACTGTAGTTTAACTTTTATAATCAATATTTTTGTAAAAAAGCAAGTGAACAGAAAATTATGTTTATGTTTATGATAAGATTTCAATGTTTACTTTATAGTAAAGTGTTTTTTATCATAGAAAACAATAATAATTATATTGGATTTCTTTGTTACTTTGTCCTGAAGACATCTTTCACAGTAAGTGTTGTTTTAATGCCAATCATTTTTGTATTTTAAATATAGTTTAAATAAAGTTCTTCACTATTAGCCTTATTAAATTTAATCACATTATAAGTTTTATAGGGTTGTGATACTATTTTATTTTCATTAAAATAAATTTAAAATTTATAGCATAATCTGGATTTTGGTTAATGCAATTAAAAAGAGCATAATTTTTTTTAATAATGGGGTGAGTAATATGAGTAATAATTTTTCAGATGCCAAGAAAGTACAAACGAGTGACAAGTCGGTTAAAGCCTGATGCTCATAAAATAAAGCTGCTGTGATGGCTGTCGAATCTGGCAGTTTATCACTACGAGCAGCTGCACAAAAGTATACAATTTCAAAATCAAGTTTACAGCGGAAAATAAAGATTAATAAAGAAACTTCTTACAGTAACTTATACTTTGATGAACAACATAAATATATTTTTAATAAGACACAAGAAGAAGAAATTTCAATATATCTTCGTCAAGCATCTAATATGCATTATGGACTTGATGTTAGAGAAAAAAGCAACTTGCATATCAATATGCAATTAAAAATGACATTAAAATACTAGAAAACTGGAAAAAGAGTGAAACAGCTGGAACTGAATGGTTTTATTTATTCTTAAATCGTACAAAATTATCTATTCGTACGCCAGAAGCTACCAGCCTCAGTCGAACAACTAGTTTCAATCGCACAAATGTAGATACTTTCTTTAAAAACCTTGACAGTGTGCAGAAGCGCTATAACTTTTCTGCTGATTGCATTTACAATATTAATGAAACAGGTCTGACAACTGTTCATAAGCCAGTGAAAGTGATTGCTAGTAAAGGAGTAAAGCGAGTAGGACAGGTAACTTCTGCTGGAAGGGGAACCATAGTTAAAATGGTGGGTTGCATTAATGCCCTTGGAAATTTTATTCCACCGTTTTTGATATTTCCTCGTGTCCACTTTCGTAGCCATATGCTTAAAGGTGCACCAACAGGTACAAAAGGTTATGCTAATCCTAGTGGATGGATAAATACAGAGATTTTTTTGAAATGGTTTGATCATTTTGTGGAGTATGGACATCCTAGCAAGGATCATCCATTACTTTTAATAATGGACAACCACAAAACTCATATATCGATTGAACTGATGGATAAAGCTAAGGAAAGCTATGTTGTGCTCTTGACACTGCCACCCCATTGCAGCCACAAACTCCAACCACTTGACAGATCAGTATTTGGGCCATTAAAGAAATTTTACAATTCAGCATGTGATTCATGGTTAAAGACACATCCAAATACTCCTATGACGATATATGACATTTCTGAAAATTTAGGAATAGCTTATACGAAAGCCTTTACTTCCCAAAACATTCGAAATGGATTTAAAATTTTTTAATTTCAAACGATATAACTTCTTAAAATCGTGGAACTGAATAACAAACTCTTCTGGTGGAATAAACTTAAAATAAGAATTGATGCAACAAACTTTAAAAATAAAAATGCGCACTTCGGAAAAAATAAAAATTTATCACTAGATTTGAAACTCTTTTATCGATATTATTATATAATCGATTTGAAATATATAAATAAATATATAGGAATAAATAAAAAGTATAGAAAAATATAGGAAAATATATAAATATTTAATGAATATGTTAAATTTGTATTATTATTAATTATTATTAAATATACATATTTTAAAAACTAAGTATATAATAATTTAAGCTTTTTTGAATCGGGAAAATATTTAGTCTAATAAAAAGGTTGTCGTTAAATTGTGCTATAGAAAAATATTGACAGAAATGTTATACGAAAGTTATTCGAAATAAACATCAACTAATTTTTGTTAATACTTTATCTTAAACTAAAATTTTCAAGATTTGGGGCTGTCCATAAATTACGTCAACAAAATAGGGGGGAGAGGGGGTCTGAATTTTTTTTGACATTTGTTGACAGGGGAGAGGGGGAGGGGGCCAAGACAAGTTGACGTCAACAATATTACTTTTTTTAACAAATTTAGTTTCTTAAAAAAAGGAAAATTAAACAAAGTTTCCAGTCCTGTGTTACATACTCGTTAAACCTTCAATATTTTAATAAAGCTATTTATATTCTTAATTTATCTATTCTTACTAAAAACCTGGTTGTGCTTTAAAAAGATCTGATAAAAGATAATGTAGACCATATACTTACCGAAATAAATTTTTTTGTTCAGCAGACTAAAACTTTGTAAATTGCAACTTTTGGCTCTTCTGTCCCAATAGGTTGCCGACCCCTGATTTATAAAATTTGTTAAATGCATTTTGTGTTATACTAAACTCTATTAGAAATAATTTGCTTTTACTGTGAAACTGAATTAGGTCTAAAGTTAAAGTGAGGAAGATTGGCACATTGAAGTGTTGCATTAATATAAAATATGTTCATAATTTAAACGTGTAAGGTGTATACATTTTTGTGAACCCTTTATTCTTTATTTTTTATTTGGAGTAAGTTTTTGTAGTTATAAACTGGAAACATGTTCTTAAGTTAAAACTTTTTTTCAATACATTTTACTATTGTTCACTTATTTTTTTGACGAGTTTGACGAGTAGTTGACAAGGGGGAGGAGGAGGTAAAAATTGCCGGAAAATTGTTGACGTAACTAATAAACAGCCACTTTAAAAAAAGTTTAATTAGAAATTTATTAACAAAATTACACTTTCTACCCTACCAAACGTATAATATAATATCAATATTTAAATTTTTACGCATCAATTAATAACATAACACCGACAAAAAAATATATTTTTAAAATCCATAATGGCTTCTGAGTCATCTTTTTGATTGAAAAAATAACTAACTAACTAATTCTTAGATAGCCTTCATCCATGATAAATCATATGATCTGAAAATTTCCGCATGGATTCGTAATATATAAATCTACAATTCCAGTTTACAACATATATTTTCTTTTTAGTGATGTTATAAATATATTTGTATCTCTTTTAAAAACAGACATTTTCATGGTTATTTTGCTTAAAACTACTATATAATTCTAATTTAGACATATAGTTGTCAACTGGAATTTGAGATCCACTTAAAAGCTGTCTTTCTAAGTAACTGTATTGATACTTAAGCTAGTCGTCATGTTGTCTATCAAGCTGATTACTTTAAGAAAAAGAACAGTTTTTTAAATAAAGTGAATTTCAAAATCTTTACAACTTTTAACGAGCAAATTATACTAAAAAAACAAATGAAAAATGTTTAAACTTTGTTTTTTGGTTCAAAAAATATAATTAAACAATGTATTTATAACCCTAATTTAATGTTAGAACAGTTCTTCTTAACCTTTTTGTAGTCACGGACCACTTTCAAAATTTTAGCTTACGGACCCCTTCCAAGCCTTATTGTAAACGTATAAAAAAAGAAAAAAACATCATAACAAACACCTTTATTTATTAGTGTCAAGTAAAATTTATCGCATATCAGTTGTTTAATGAGATAGTTGCTGCTGTTTCTTTTCAATAAGCACACTAAATTAAGGAACTGTCTTAGACAATGCAAGACGCATATCGTTTTTGACATCTATTCGGTTACAATTTTTAGTTTTTATTGACACTAATGCTGAGAAACCTGACTCACAAAGGTACGTAGTAGCAAACGGAATTAATATGGACATTGCTCGTTTAACAAGAAGAGGGTAAGCTTGTTCTAAACTGCACCAAAAGTCACAAACATCCTTTGCATGAAGATCAGCTCACAATACTGCTTTGGATCTTATGTCTATTAAACCATCTTTAATAAGATTTTCATCATTGATATCATTGATATCAATCATAAATAGGCTACGCACCCAAGTCTCCTGATCAAGGCTTTCAGGGCAAAAGTACCCTTCAAACGAGTTCTGTAGCGTTTTAAGATGTTCTGAGACTTCCTTTTGTATTTCTTTATTTAAACTTCTTGACATTTGCATTTCACTTTGCGACAGCAGTTCTTCCAACATACGAAAATTTGCAGTAGCACCTACATCCACTCTTCTTTTCCAAAGTGGCAGTTTACCAATAAAAGGTTTTAGTTTTTAGTTGCATCCACGATTGTGACAGCAGGACCCTGAAGAGACAGGTTTTTTTCATTCAAATAACAAAAAATATCGGCTAAGTAAGCAGTCCTTGCAAAAAGCTTTCACTCTCCAGAATTTGATACAATGCTCATTCTTAAATTTTCAGAAATATCGAGACTTCTACACTTAACTGAAACAAGCGCATTAAAACTTGTCCTCTCGATAACCAGTGAACTTCTGTATAATACAGCTATACTTCGTGGTCAGATCTCATTTATTGACAAAGTTTCTTAAACAGTCGGTGTTTCAAAGCTCTGGCTCTTATAAAGTTAATTATTTTGATACACGTGGTCATAACTCCTTTAAAGAAAGTAGGCAAAGTTCGTGATGCCAATGCGTAAGAAGCAATGTAACGGTGCAATGTTACGGTGTATAAAGCAATGAGTTATCGTGACGTTAGGAATCTCTTTTTTGACCAATGCTGCAAAACCAGAAGTGTTTCCAAGAATTGCAGGTGCTCCATCTGTACACAAACTGCCAAACTTATTTATCCAATTGACGCTGTGTTTTGCAAATAAACTTTTTATCATACTGAAAACATTCCTTGCTTTTGTTGCTCCCAAAAGTGATTCGCAAAGCAGAAACTCTTCTTTCATACTTTGTGTTTCTGTATGTACATAACGTACAAACACCATGAGCTGGCTACACTGTGATACATCTGTGCTCTCGTCCAGTTGCAAGCTGAATGGAAATGGCGAAGAGTTAAGTTCATCAATGACCTGTTGTAAAACGTTGGGAGACATTTCAATAATTCTAGAATGGATGATATCATTTGACAAAGGCACCACTTCAACTTTTTTTCTTTGATCTTTACCACACATGTCTAGAAAAAAAGGCTTTAAAAGAGTTTCTACAATAGTGTAACTACAGTGTATGGCTTTTTTTATTGGGCAATGCGATATGCACCTTTGAACGATGCTTTTAAACATGGTTTTTGTGTTAGAGTAAAATCTAGTTTGGGTAAAGTTCCGGCTTTCTCAAATCGAGCTTTTTGGCCCGAAAAACATCAATATTATCAAATGCATTTCCTGGGTGGACAGATTTATCTCAATTACTGAAAAACCAATGAAGCAAATAATAAAAATTATATTATAAGTAAATATATGTTATAAGGCAATGAAAATTATCATGTAGGGTAAAGGAAGGTATGTTCGTGATAAATTAACTAGATGTGTAATTACAAAGTCAATTTCAGTAATTTTACTTAATTACTTTAATTGTTTGATGTACATAGAGTAAAGTTACTAGAATCTATGCAGTTTTGGGATTTTAAGTCCTTTGATAAGTTTTTATAAAAGCTCAAAAGTCATTGAGAAAAGTTAGGTAATTTTGTGATATGATATTTAATTTCGTGATAGTGGTTAGGTAATTTCGTGAATACACAATAATATTTAAATTTTTCTTTATTAATTAAGTATAACATCTGGTATAATATAACAAAAAATATCAACACTTGTTTTGAATTCATAACTATTCAATCAGACTTTAAGTTCATAAAATATAAATATAGTCAGGCTTATAAGTTAACAAAATTATAATAATACTTTCATTACTTTATATTTATAGATAAAAAAAATATACTTTTAACATAGGTAGCTTAGAAAATAAAATAACAGACCTACAAAAAACTCTTAATATAATAACTATAATATTAACCATACTTATATCTGATTAACTTATTTTTCTAAATCACATTCTTGTTGACAACATGTATCACACATAAATACTTCACCAATGTCCTCATATGTTTGACAACTCTCATGATAAGGTACTAAACAATAGGAACACTGCACCCATTTTTTTCCATTTTTTTGCAGATTCGTATAGAGAAAGATATTATTATCATTTAACTATATAGTTATATCGTGCTTAAAACAATTTTTAATGTCATTATATTTAATAAAAGAAACATGATTAAAAATGTAAATTCATTTGAGGTGAAAACGTTAAGAAAATGTGTAACTGCGATAAGGAATCATAAGTTATAGGAAGTTAATAAAAAAACAAAAGTTTTACCATTAAATCAAGCATCTTTTCTAGTTTAATATTTAATAAAAATAATTTACTTACCTTAAAACACAAGTCTGGAAATAAAAATGTTGGACAAGTACTCCAAACAAATGTGCTGAACGCACGTTAAATAATGCTAAAGAATGTACAAACTGATAGTAAACAATTGACGTATCACACGCACCCAACGACTATTTGTGAATCGACAGTAGTACCCCGGGGTACCATTTGACGCAATTTCGATGTTTTTGACTAATAGGTATGTTCGCTACAAATGCCGAGCGAAATATCACGAAATTACATATATCACGAACATACCTTCCTTTACCCTAAAACAATATTCACCTTCGTTTGTGTGATTAAAAAATAATAATGGCACTTGAAAGTTTTGTTTGGCAGTGAAGTCTTGGCACATATGTCTTGCTATAAATTATCAATTTAAAATATAAAAATTTAGCTGTTCAAAAATCAAAATTCACCCCATGTTTTTTCTAAATCTGCGCCTGCTACATGGACCCCTTGAATGCATGCCGTGGACCCCTGAGGGGACCGTGAGCCACAGGTTAAAAAATCCTGTGTTAAAGTTTGTATTATTTGGCTATTTTTCAAAAAAGAGACTCATTTGCGGACGTTTTGGATCAAGTTTTGATAAATATTTGCATTTCTTTAAAAAAGCTTTTGGGAGTTTTTAAAGCCAATATGACCACCGTGCCTAGTACTAAGTATACTAGACAACAGTATACCAGATCTTATTGTACTTTAACATTATTTGAAGTATTAGTTCGTTTAAATTGTTTTTCTGTGTATGGTATTTTTGTGACATTCAATAAAAACTGAAAAAACATTTTTACACTATGGGTTCAAGTAGCCTCACAACAGGGACTACTTGAACCCAACCTTAATCCCTCAAAAAAAAAAAAAAAAGGGGGAGGGGCCGAAGTCCACTCAAGTATTTTTTTCTCTACAATCATCATTGCTAATTCATAAGTCCATGAATTAGCAATGACAAGTTTTTTTTACATTGACAAAAATATGAGAGAGGACCACAAACATGCATCAAATTTGGATCCAAGTAGTCCCGAATGATGGTATGTTAAGAGTTTTCTTTTTTACCGAAAATTTTGGTAATCATTTTGCATTATCAAAACAACTCTGTGGATATCAGGTTATTAATATATTATATCTACTAGTTTAGAATCTAAACTTTATAGTAAAAAAGTATTATAATTCATAAAAATGCTCCAAAAACGTCTATCGTTTCGCTTTTCTATTTAAAAGTAAATTTAGGAAACATAAATTATTATTTTAAGAGTATTCTAATTTCTTCTTAACACTTTGACATTAATAGTATTTATATTCAAAATATATTTACTTTATTTAAGAAAAGAAAAGTTAAACAATATTTGGTTACAATTTTAATAAACCATAACGTTAAATCACCGTAGCTTTAACTTTTTTTGTTAAAGGTACGTCAAGACCTTTAACAAAAAAAGTTAGAAAAGATACGTCCAAACTTCCGAACGTGGAACGAAGTTAGTCTGCTTTTTTTTTGGTTTTTATGTGTTTTGTTTTATTTTGACGAGTACGTACTTTGACTTGAATAATATTTTAATATTAATTAATTTGATTAATATGAATTATTGTTGAATAAACTCAAAAATACAAATTATAGCACAAAATTGTCGAATAACACAAATAATACAAAATTTTTACGTTCAGCCTATTGAGATAGTATAAATCTCAAAATACTTTATGAAATGTTTTGTTATATTTTAAATACTAAGTCAAATTTCGGCTTGTTATATATTTTTATTAAAATTGGTCTTCAAAATATTACTGTGTCTTTATTTAATATTTAGGAATAAAGTTAGTCAATCTTAGCAAGTAATTTTTTCAAATTAAAAAATATGGTTGTTTTATTCGCAAGTTTTAACCCAATATCCGTATTGGGTTAAAATACAACCCATATTACTATTCTATTTTAAGAAAAATATTTCAGTTTAATAAAAATATTGAAAACATAAATACTTAATCTAAAGAATATTTATATAACAACTATTTAAAGCAAAAAATCATTATTTTCAAATAAATAAAAATAGATTTACGGTATTAAAAGAAATAACGGATCGGATAACCTGACCGCTTTTTCCGGTTCAAATACCCAAATTTTTGGATTTTTTAAATCGGTTATTCGGTTATTTTTGCTCACCCCTATTTATTAATACTAGCAGTATGGAACGGGTTATTAGTAATTAACTCATTAATAAGAATATAACTTGAAATCTAAAAGAATATAATTAAATACAAATTCATCTATAAATAATATTTTAAGTTTGGCTCCTTATCAGCAATGTCATTGCTTTTAGTTATCAACATAAAAAGATTACATTAACATCAGTTCTTTTTAAAATCTGTTACGCCACAGCAGGTACCAGAGGAGGAAAGTCAAGTAAAGCCTGCCAATACCTAAAAACAGAAATGAAAAAAACATTCCAATTTTTATTTATAAAAAGATTTTTTACATTTTCTTGTTAATAGAATTAGAATAATATAATAGAAAAACAAAGAATAAAAAATAGCTGTAACAGCCTAGCTCTATCAAAACACAGTAAAAATAGCGCATAAGATATTTGTAAGCACATATTACAGACATTACTATGTATCTCCATAATAATTAAAAAAAGGCTAGACAACACAACCTAATAACATTGCTTGGCGCTGCCAAATAACAACACAACTAAATAAGATCTTTTATTAAGCAAAATACTTGAAACTAAAAGGATTTCATTTATTGCAATATTTGAACAATTAAGGGACAATTATAGTTAAACAATTTAAACAATTATATCATAATAGCAAGCAACTCGTCAAATTTCTTTTACATGGTCATCATCGATTGTGGTATTAAGAAATACTTAAGAGCTTAGTAATTACATAAGTTTCATTAATGCTTACTTTATTAATTCCAACTTAAGAGAGAGAGGGAGACAGAATTTTTTTAAAAAAAGCAAAAAAGACAGGTAATAAATATTTATAAGCATAAGAAAGGTTACTGTTAATAATAATGACAAAAACAACACCATAGCACAAAATAGCTATAGCATAAATAACCATAAAAACTGGTTTTATTATGTTACCAGTAAAAGAAATTATTTTTACTTTAATTGTGTTAAGTTCCAGATTTTCTTAAACTGTTGACAAATGATTAATAAAGAAAACTTTACATCATATAAATTTACTAAAGTAAAACCATGTTTCAACAGTAAGCAAACTAATCAAGTGATAATAAAAGCAACTAAAAAACGAGAATATAATATTATGTTTGAATTTATAAAAAAATTTAAAATCATTCAAATTTAAGACTGTTATTAATTGTTATTATAAATAGTAGAATTCATACTTAGCTGTTCTTAAATAACTTAATTAAAATCAAACTAACAGACATTAACACTGCTTTACACTGAATTCTGGCAAGTTTTCTGCTTGGCAAGCATTTCTTATATTTCAACGACGATTATTTTCATCTTAGCCCTATCTCTTTTATTTATACAAAAACTATTTTAAAGTCTCTTATTAGCAATTACACTAATAACTTCATCGAGCCTAATATTATCCATTTCAATTTAACTTTTCACAATTATCATTAAAAATATTACCAGTAATATTACTACTTTTACAACTGAAGTAACAAATAAACATAAAGTAATCTTTGTGATCTTTTTTATCTAAACAATTTATTTAGATAACTGTAAGTTACAAATAAGTTAAAAAAGACAAAAAAATAAATACAAACCGATTATGAACTTCAATGTTTATCAAAAATATTTATCAACATCAATAATGTTTAATTAAACAAATTTTTAATTAGACAATAATGTTTAATTAAAACAAAATTTATTAACATCAATGTTTAATTAAACAAAGAATATAGATTAAAATGCACAGTCTTTTATCAAAAATAAAGCAAAAGATTAAAAAATTCGAGAGCAAATTTATACAATTTGTATACATAAATACATACATACAGTATCGCACAAAATGAGTGCAACCAAATAATGCTAATTTAGTTTTTTATATAAAAGTGCTGCATTTTTTCAATTTAGAGAAATAACTATGTAACTGTTTAGAGACAAAGTTCTTCAAGTTTTATTCATCACAAAGTTCATTATTTGTACACGAAAATTAATCAATTAATCAAAAGTATTAAAAAAAGTTGATTTCCTTCTGGACAAAACAAGTGCAACTCGACAAAATGTTGACCAAGCTGTATTTCGCTATCAATATTTCGTGGCGAATCCTTTGTTGTCGATCACAGCCTTGCATCTTCGAGGCATAGATTCGATCAGGTGATCAATGAAACTTTGTGGAATCGCTTCCCAGTTTGAACAGTTGATCCTTATTACGAACACCTTCACGATTAATTCTGTGGTTGACGATCTTCCACAGGTTCTCGATAGGGTTGAGATCTGGAGATTGAGGCGGCCAATCCATCACCGATAGGTGGTTGTCTTGAAACCACTGCTTGACTACTTTTGCAATGTGTTTCGGATGGTTGTCTTGCTGAAAAACCCATTTTATTGGCATATTCCATTCAGCATGAGGTAACATAACATCTTTCAGGATATTTTTATACATGAAACGGTCCATTATTCCATCGTTTCGATGTATTGGACCTAGACCGTTAGCAGAAAAACACCCCGAGACCATTACATTGCCTCCACCATGCTTCACGGTCTCATGACAGTAACGTAAATCGAGGCATTTTTTAGTGAAATCAGCGGTTTTTTAGTGAAATCAGCAGTTTCTTTGCAGGGCTTCGAGAAAACAATCCGGCTTCAACAGCACGTCGTTTGATTGTTCGGTCTGATACAGGCAGCTCTAATTGCTTTTGTATCTCGGCTGATGATATCCAGGGATCCTTTTTGACGGATCTGACGATCATAGAATCCTCTCTAGAAGTGGTGGAACGTGGTCTCCCACCTTTGTTATCTGCTGCCAACTTCCCTGTAGAACAATATTTGGAACATAGTCTTGATAGGGTCTAAATTTTCATGCGATATTTATCAAAAATACTTTTTTGTGACATTCCACTTACTTAATCGCCAATAATTTTCTTTCTTAGTTCCAATCCAAGACTGTCAGGAGCAATTTTTGCACTTGAAGTCATAAAATTAATAAAAATAAGTAATCACGCTTCTCAAGGCTTACCGTGTTACATTTACCTTGTGATGATACAATAATGCTCTGTGGGACACAACGTCTTGGTTGGATGTGGACTATATTGATGTAATGAAACACTTGTTGTATTTCACTTCTTGTATTGATGTTCTTCGATAAAACACTTTGATAAAACTCACTTCGATAAACTATCTTGATAATACTGACTGATTGACTTCCATATACTGACTGAATTACATGTCGATTTACATGTCTCTTATATAGTAAAATGAACCTGTGTGAACCTGTTCTGGAAAATTCTAGATGCTTCTTTTTGATGCTTCTGGAAGCTTCTGGATGCGTCTGGATGCTTCTGAATGTTTCTGGATATTTCTGGATGCTACTGGATGCTTCCAGATGCTTCTTCTGGAAACTTCTGGAAGCTTTTGCATGCTTCTGGAAACTTCTGGATACTTCCTTTAATTATTAAAATCTTCCGTGATGTTGGCGCGGACCAGACTTAAGAAAATGAAACAAATTAAAAAAGTTGTACTTGTTTTGTCCGCTGCAAAATGGCACTTGTCAACCAAATTCTGCCTGTGTGCTGTCACCTGTCAGCTGATTGCTCATGTCATGGCATGCTATGACTCCAGACTCCTGAACTGTTTGCTGTGGTAGTATAGTTCGTTTCCTTTTTAAGACATGTAAAATTAGGAACACTTTTTAGCATTGTTCAATGTTGGTTGCAAATGTTTTGTCCAATACTGTACATACATACATATATATATATATATATATATATATATATATATATATATATATATATATATATATATATATATATATATATATATATATATATGATATATATATATATATATATATATATATATATATATATATATATATATATATATATATATATATATATATATAAATATAAATATATATATCAGGGCTCGAATTAAGTGTATCACGATTGCGAATCGCTATTACTTTTCGCACCTTCGCGATTAGTTTTTTCTTAATATTTGTTTTTTCGTGATCTTTCTTTTTTTCTTGATTATTCTTTTTTTACTTTAAAAGATTGAAACTCTATTCGCGAATATTTAGTGTTCTTTTACAGTATAAAACTGCAGTGACTTCTGTAACGATAATTTTTTTTTAAAGCCGAGCATAAAGTAAAAGAAAGAAAAATAAAAGATTTTGAAAATCAATTAGCAAAAATGTTCAAATGCAGGAAAAAGACAGATTGTTTAAGGAAGGAAAAATTTATAAAAAACAAACGATTAAATACCTATTCTAATCAAGAAATAAAAGATTTTGATTGAAAAAAGAAATAAAAGTTAATTGATTGAAAAGTCGCTTTCTTAACTCGAATTCTCAAGGGCTTTATTCCAATTTAGCTCATTCATTATGAACAAATTTAATGATATTTTTATAAGTTTATTTTGCGAAGAATAGTGGAAGGCAATATAGACTCTAAATAGTTATTAAAAAAAAACTTTAAAGTTTGTTAGTACACTTGCTAATTCTAAATTAATAGCAATAAATGGATGCAAATAAGGACCACAGATGCAGATTATCTACAGTTAAAAAGTGGGAAAAACATTTTAATTGTGAGTTAGAATACGATTTAAATGGAAATGAAGTTATAAGATTAAGATGCAGTTTATGTAAACAATTTGAAAAACGGATAAGTCAAACAAGATTGTTTTCCATGACCTGGATCAAACCAGGAACAATATCAATAAAAAAAGATTCACTGGCATCGCACTTAAGCAGTGCGCAACATAAAGAGGCCACACGAATTCATCAACAAACAACATTAGGTTCAGTTTCATTATCTAACCATGTTATTCATAATACTCCAATTGGGCGTGGTTGACGTAAAATGGCTGTAAAAGACGCTGACTCGTTAGGGAAAAAGTTTAATATTGCATATTACTTGGAAAAACTTAAATCAAAAATCAAAAAAGGTATTAGATCGTAAAAGATTCTTTTAATTAGACACATCTTTTTCTTTCGCTTTATTTTATTGAATGAAAAAAGTGAACGCTAACTTTTATTAAAAAATACATTGAATGAAAAAGCAATAGATAGAAATATCATGGGAATTTGATAAGGTTACTTAGATAAGAAAACTTATTTAATAAGAATTTAATTATCATTCTTGTTTGTGATTGTGCGGGTTTTCATGAAAATGTTAAGTTTTAACATTTTATCATGATAATGTTTTCATCATTTTTAATAGTTTTTTATAACTGTTTCAAATTTATAGATTGTTTTGTTAGAGTTTTAAATAATTTTTTTCACTGTTAAAAATTTATAGAAAATTAAATATTCTAGTTGTTTTAAACAGTTTATAATATGTAAATAAAATAAAAAATGAAATAATGAATTAAAAAAAGATTATATCAAGTTCATTGATTTTACAAAAATACAGCCGTTAGATTTAATGCAATATAATAATAGTAATAATGTAAATTATAACTAAAGCTACTTTACAACCGCTGAACATAAATGTTATGACATCTTATGCAAAAATGAGACTTATTATATATGTTATTATAAATAAGTTAAAATAAATAATGCCTCCGACGGTAGAGGAGGAGGGGTTATAAGCAACAAAAAAAATCGCAATTAGATTTTTTTACGTTAATACGAGCCCTGTATATATATATATATATATATATATATATATATATATATATATATATATATATATATATATATATATATATATATATATATATATATATATATATATGTATATATATATATATATATATATATATATATATATATATATATATATATATATATATATATATATATATATATATATATATATATATATATATGTATATATATATCTATCTCCTAACTGGTTGTCAGAAAGTTTTGTTGACAAAAAGTAAAAATTAAAATGCAAGACCGAAATTTAGCAGCACTCCCTTGCGAGTCAGGCTATAAGATAGTCGATGTAGCAATTAAATTTGCGTTTTTGCAGTTTTTTTTTAAAAATGATTAATTTGTAATTAAATTAATGGTTTTAACTTTCTGACAACACGCAAATGTTAGACGAAAGTCAAAAGTAATTAAAAGTGACGTATTTGTTGGTATAAGAATCTTTTTTTTCCTTCCATACTCCCAAATGCAACTATATATATATATATATATATATATATATATATATTTTTATATATATATATATATATCTATCTATATATATATATATATATATATATATATATATATATATATATATATATATATGTATAAAAAAAATGATTATGCTTCTCCATGTTTTTTTTTTTTGTTTTTTTATACATCTTCGCTTCCAACAAGGCTGCAAGCAGCCACTAATTAAAGTTGGAAGTTAGTGAAAGAGAAAATACCTTACCTCCACATACCTTTAAAAAGAAGCATAACACTTCAAAGCATATATATATATATATATATATATATATATATATATATATATATATATATATATATATATATATATATATATATATATATATATATATATATATATATTTATATATATATATATCTATATATATATATAAATATATATATATATATATATATATATATATATACACACACATATATATCTCCACATACCTTTAAAAAGAAGCATAACACCTTAAACAATGAAACATGCACTGCTCTAAAGAGCTAGTGTCTCTTGTGCCATCTATTATAATTCATTCTCGTGTTACTCGTCATTCAATTAAGTGTCATCCTTTTTCTGTGACTGTTCCTAAGTGCTCCAAAAACTCTTATTCGTCTAGTTTTTTTCCTCGAACATCAGCTCTTTGGAATTCGCTTCCTTCATCTTGCTTTCCTGATTCATATAATTTGCAATCTTTCAAGTCATCCGTCAATCGTTATCTTGCTCTAGAATCTTCATCTTTTCTCTTTCAGTAACTTCCAACTTTAATTAGTGGCTGCTTGCAGCCTTGTTGGAAGCGAAGATGTATAAAAAAAAAAAAAAAAAAAAACATGGAGAAGCATAATCATTTTTTTATACTACTTTCAAAAGAATTTATTTACTTTTTTAATTCTTTGTTATTTTTTCTAAGAGAAAATATTTATATAGATTCAGAGAAATATAAAATATACTAAAATATAGGCACATCTATGTACATAAACTTAGATGTCAACAAATAACAGTCAGTTTTCCGTGTTTGCACATTTCACATTCACATTTCCATGTTTTCACAGTCAGTTTTCCATGTTTAACACATAAACTATAAATTGAATATAAAATAAACCCAATATAAAACATAACAAAATAATAATTTACTCAAATCAGTCTAAAAACTTATATTATTTTATTGACCTTTCTAATAAAATAAAAAATAATAGAGCAAATTGAAGTGACTAAAAAGCACTTTAGCTCTTTCCAATCGCTCTAACAAATAAAACTTGCTTAGTTGTTTAGTTCTTAAGAATTTGAAAACAGATATAACTAAGAAATTACTAAGAACAAACAAACATTCATTTATTAAAACTACTATATTAAAACAAATTAAATTAAACAAAAAACAACATTAATTTTCTTTAAAAGTTACGAAATTTATCAGCTCAAATTTGCTTGCAAACCTTGCTTATAGAACTACGTAATCAATAAAAGATACGTTTAGAAAAGTCTAGAAACTACTTAAAAATGACATATGCAATGTTGAACATCAAACTTTGACTGGACTAATTGTTAGTTTGTTTTTAAAAATTCACAAAAATTTACAATATTTTGTTCTTCGATAAATTGATAAATACATTATATGATAAATCTGAAATAAAAATGTAACAAACAAGTAAATACAGAGAAAAACATCACATATGAAAATTGGAAGTCAATGTACCTGATAGATATAAGCTGTTGATACTGGAATAATAGTTGTTAAATATTGTTATTTCATGTTAGCTTTTAAAAAATAATTCATGTTGGTACATTATGGTTCCAAAAATTTATTGTAAAACCATGTAATGAGCAGTGCTAAGGACAAAAAATTAAGTTACAAATTGAGATATAAACAAATTGTATATTTGGCAAATGATTTCTCTTGGCTTTTAGTGAATGATTAAAAGCAGGAAGTTCCAATAATAAAACTACCTATTAATCATTTTTAACAATAGACACCAACATAAAGGTAAGCCAAATATCCATTTACACAAAACATTACAAAAAAAGAACATCACACAAAAAAAACACAATAATAGCACATAAAATAGGAAAATATAAAATGTATATAGCATAACTTAAGTAACAACATTACACAAAATATTATTAAAAGACATTATTGTGTATCCAGAACATTTAATAATAAAGGCTACATAACACCTAAAGCAGTAACACTGCTTGACACTAAATGCTACCAAGTCACACCTTTGCTATAAATACATCGCTTGGCTGGCAAGGTTGACACATCTTGCTTTACACGTTTGCCACTTTGAAAACATGGAAGCAACATAATATAAACATATACCAGCTATAAACACAATATATTTATTTAACCTTATATAAGATATATAAACACCTTATATAACAATTATACACATTAGATTAAATACATTTTACACTATTATACAAACAAATTTATAAAACAATTATATAACACATATAACCTTATAATACAATTACCTTATAATACAATTATATAACACATAATACACATATTTATGAAAAATTTATTAAACTTTGAACATAATATAAACATATATGCAAACTATAAACATATATAACTTGCATTGGGTAAACAAAAATTTTAAAAATGAGAATATTTAAAAAGATTTAAAGTAAACAAAATATAAATTTATATAAACAATTCTCTTAACACTTAAATTTTTTTAATAAAATCTCGTAATAAATTATTGAACTATAATCATATTAATTTTTAATCAAATATTTATAAGACTTTATATTAATTACAGAAAAATAATATTAACTAAAAACAGAAAATTAAATTTTTTTATCATGAAAATTTGCAGATAGAACCTTATAATTCTCATATACTGTTATGCTATTTTGTCTTAACCAATTTATACTACTTAATAAATAACAAATAATGAGTATTCTAAGCAATTAATTTAAAAAGTTTGATACTTTGATCTTTAAATTTAACAAATTTTTCCTTTTAATTTTAAAAATTTAAGACAACATAACAAATTTTGTTAAATTCTCTCAACAATAGAGATAAAAACCTATTATTGTAACGCCACGTTTTGTTTAAGGTATAAATAAAATGTTATAACATAACACTTTATTTATACCTTTTGTTTAAAATAAATTTTTAATTTATAAAATCAGTGCTTTTTTTTTTTACACTATCACTATTGACAGGCATTTTGTATGATATCATCTTAATTATAATCTTTTTGTTGTATACTTAACCTTTAGAAACAAAATTTTAGTTTTGGCTCAAAATATTAATTTATTTTTTAAATTTTCTAAAAAAGAAAAAAAATTGTTAATAGCATCACAGAAATATCAATAAAATAATAATCAACATGATAAAATAAGCAAGGTATGAAATGATAGCATTCATAGCAATGTGTATTAAATTATATTATTTTAGGACTTCTAAAAACATTTTTTGTTTAAATAATAAATAGATTTAAAAGTAGTAAAAAAACAATTTTATGGAAATAGTATAACGTATAGTTTTTATTGCAAAAACAGTGCATAAAAATAAGCCTTATCCATACCCCTATTTTCCTCTTAAAAAACAAAACATTAGCTCAATAAAAACAAAACTGTTGAAAAAAAAAAAATTAAGTTAAAAGAAAAGATGAAAAAAAAAACAAAATGTGAACGATTTAAAAAATTACAAGGGGTGATCCTTTCTACGATATATCTAATAAAAATGTAATATATATAAATTGTTAAACTATTTTCTATAATTACTTCTATTATAATATGATCCTAATATTTCTATTATAATTTATTTAATATTTCTAAACTAATAAAAAATAGTAAAATTTTTAGAAGTTTTAACTTGCTTGGTAGATCTTTCTCCAATGACCACGTGCATTTAGAGAACGCGCTCTGTTTAGTTCAGAAAAGCCAAGTAACTATTTTAAAAGACATCTTTAAACTTTAAAGAGTTCTTTAAAGTTTAAAGAGTTCAATATATAATTGAATAAAAAGTTTTATTATGGATGTAACTCTTTATTTTTTGAATTAATTTTTATACACTATTTTAAGGGAGTATAGAAACCCTCGTTATCAAGTATAATTTATATATTAATTATATATAAGTTTTACTTGATAACAAATGAGGGTTATCAAGTAAAACTTATAAGCGAATCTATACTCCCTTGAAATATGTTATAAAAATTAATTCAAAAGATGAAGAGTTACATCCATAATAAAAACTTTTATTTAAGTAACTTTAAAAACGAAAACAACTTTAAAAACAACTTTAAAAACGAAAGTGAAACGACGTTAACTGTTAACTGGAGGATTTATATTTAGATAAATTAACTTCGGTGCCCGCGAGTCAACCCGCAGTTCTGATTTATTTAATTGAATTAAATATTTCAATTTGTTGTCAAGAAGAAATGTTTAATTAATGTATGTTACTGCAAGTAACAACTTGCAGTAAGATTTTATTATATACCTGAAATAATTTTCAACATTTAGTAATATTTAAAAATGATATTAAGGATGTTTTATTTAATATAATTTTTAATTGTATTTATCAATAGCTTTCTGAATTCCAAAACCATAATTTATTATATATTTATCATAGTAATATAGTTTTACTAATACATAGTAACTATACAATAGCGATGTTTCCAACTGGGCTATAGAAAAAAAAAATCATGTTTTCTTTTTTCTCATTATTTTAGTAGAATTATATTGTTATTTTTTTAAGTTTACATTATTTGATTTATTCTTTGTTTAATCATAAATATCTACTTTTATCCATCTTAAAACCATAAATATCCTCTATTTATAATAAAAGATAAATGACAAATTTAAGGACTAATTATATTTAGTCTTATATAAATATATAAAACTGTAAAAAGTACTTATATAAAACTGTAAAAAGTCATATTATTAAACCTATAGTTATTGTGATAGTTGTTATTATTGATAGCTATAACGATTACACAATAGAGTTTTTTTTAAATGGATTTGTATGTGATTGGCTCTTTTTAATATTATCTCAAAGTTCCTTACTTGATTTCTTTTGTCACTCTGATAATAATTATATTCAGGTGTTCATGGAAACATGTGTTGAATAAATGGTAAAAAAAAATTAACTGGTAGTTTGCCAAGTATATCAGCTGTATGTAGTTATATTTATTTAAATATTATGTCTTATATTTTTATAAATAGCTTCCATTTATGGTAGTCTTTTTATAAAAAGTTTTATAAATCATTTCATGTTGATTTTATTTTAGAATTTTTACAAATTTAAAAATAAATAATTTCACATCAACAAAAAAAGATGAATAAGGAAATTTCTGAAAATGTTTTAGAAAATGAAAATGAAGATTATAATATTTTAAATAAAGAGTTATCAAATGATTACTCTG
Organism: Hydra vulgaris; assembly: GCF_038396675.1. Taxonomy (NCBI): domain Eukaryota; kingdom Metazoa; phylum Cnidaria; class Hydrozoa; order Anthoathecata; family Hydridae; genus Hydra; species Hydra vulgaris. The sequence goes on along the minus strand of NC_088923.1, from coordinate 47,571,885 downwards.
ATGAACTTTCTGATGAAGAAAGGGTTTTATTGTATGAGAAAGCTTTGAGCTTCAAGCAGCTTGGAAGTAACAACCATGCTTTATTATGCTTTCTTGGCTGTTTAAAAGGCCTGAAACCTAGTTCGAAAACAAAATTTACAATGTTACCCCAATGCTTAACACATATATCAGAAATTTATGCATCAGCAGGAGACTATCAGAGAGCTGTGGAATTCATGCAAGGAACCAAACTTTATTATGAAACTGCAATTATTGAGGCTGGCATTCAAGTTGATGAATATAAAAAAGAAACAGGTTCTGGTTACCAACCTTTAGATTTAGATCCATGCTTAGATGAGGCGCGCCGAGCAAATGAGTATGAACGATTATCTCACTCATGTCTTGAACAGCAAAAGTTTCAGCTGGCTCTTGAGTATTGTGGAAAAGCCACTCAATTAAGACAAAAGGCATATGGAAATGAGCATCAACTGACTATGAAAAGTTTGGATATGTTTACCTTAATTTATGCAGAAATGGGTAAATCTCAATATTCTGAAGCAATGAGTAAATATGGAGAAACATCAAAATTTGTAAAAGAGGATGAAGCCATGGTGAGTTTTTAAATTACTATGCTCTTAAGATTTTTTGTAATTTAATTTTTTGTTATATTTAATACATAAGTTAATAAGATTTTTTATCAGAAATTGTAGGTTTTTAAATAAAAGAATAAATTTTCAAAATGTGGTAGCTGTGTAGTTTTAGAGCACTTGCTTCAAAAGTGAGAAGTTCAGAATTCTGTCTTTACCATATTCCTATTAGTATCACTTTGAACTTATTTCTCTGCACAGCAAAGTTCGTCTTTGTCAGTGGCCTTGTTTGTCAAAGTTTGTGTTTAGGAGTGAAAAGGTTGACAGTCTTCTCTGTTTGGAATTTGTGGCCAGTGCACAAAAAAGCACCTGCTGGACAGTAATTATTTTATTTGTCTGACGTGCGCAATTTAAAAAAAATGTTTTTTAAATTGCGCACTTGATTAAGAAAAAAGATTTGTTGCAATTTAAAAACACCCTTGAAAATTATTGGCAAGTGCTAAAAAAAGCGCTGACCGAAGTATCAGCTGGCATGTGGGTGAGCAAAAAACTGCAAGAGCACAAAAGCGCTTGCCAAATGGAGAAGATCAGTTGAGATTGTAAAAATAATTTAAAAAATAAAAAAAAACATTGAGAAAAAAACAATGCCTCCATGACTGTAGTACTTTTTGTTGTTGCTTGATTTTATTACATTTTTTACATTTATTATTTTCTATCAACATCAACATCTATAGCTTGATCAGTTAAAGCGTCAGCCTGATAAACTGAAAGTTTGTAGTTCAATTCTCGTTATGAACATATTTAGAAAATGTCCTTATATATTGTAATCATATATTATAAGTAGACAACTAATTATGGTAGCTGACAGGCGTAAAACTGAAAACAAAACTGCTATCAAGAAAAGCAATTAGATCATTGAATTGCATTTCAATGTGAAAACATCCAGGGCTTGCAACCCTAAGTCTCAGATTTTGCTAATTTTTAAACCACTTAAAGATTTTAGTAAATTATTAACATCTTGAAAATTTTATCATCTAATTTCAATCGGTTTTAAAGATATAGCTATTTTAAGTTTGCCTCCAACCAACAAAAATCTGCCATTTTTAAAAATGGTTTTAGTCCTAGTTTCTGTTATATGTGTGTTGGAAAGCTGAAAATTTGCACCTTTACATACTTTGGGCCAACGAATCCAATGAAACAACTTAAAATACTTAAAACGAACATAACACCTGAAATTTAAATGTTTACCACAATTTTACTGGGGTGAGTCTAATTACAAAAATGCAAATGTAGCTTGATTTTTTTTTTTTTTTTAGAATTTATCTTGAATAGTTAAGTTATAGTTATTACAAAGAATTGGAGAGTGGTCTTTTCTAAAACAGAAATAAAAACATGGTCAAATCTACTTAAATTTAGTGCTGAAAACAGGTATTTTCATTAATTAAACGGAAAAAAAAAAGGTGTAATTTGACAGTTTTGTAACTGAAACTGATTTGGCTAGCTGTTTCTGTTTTCTTTGTAATTTTATAGAATCTGATCCTAAAAAATTATAGTTTCAAAGGTAATAGAAAAAATAAAAACATCTTCAAATATACTTAAATTTTTTACTTATAAAACATTAGTTTCACATTTATCAAACTAAGACAAATAAACTTAATGTAAAAAAAAATATAATTTAAATATAAATATATAATAATATAATATAAATATATATATATAATAATATAAATAAAATATATAATAATATAATAATATAAACTTAATAAAAAAAAGGCTCCAAAACCAATAGAGCACTTGGAAAGAAGTTCAAGAAACAAAAATAATATACTAAATTTAAAAATTAAAAACTCAAAAAAAATTAAAATTTATTAGTTATAGTGTTATAATCATTTACATCAATGTAATATGTTCACCATGATTTTGTTGTTGGGACTTTGATTACTGCAATTAAACTCGACAATGGTACCCAACAGATATCATCTCTATGTGGCCAAATAAAGTTTCGAGAAGGACCGCGAGGATGCATAAACTTAATTTGAATATCATTTGTTGTAATATATATCTCTGTAATCATGCCTATCCACCAAAAGGAATCGTATTTGCATGCAACAAAATCATTTAGGTTTGGTACAATTAAAACATCAGACTTTACTGCTTTTGACAGTATAAATATGTCAACACATTGATATTTGCTTGTTCTTTTAAAAGTAATTTCAAATTTTGAAATGGGTTTATAATGATGATAGCTTCTGGTACCTGGAACAGTTTTTCCTGTTTCAAATTGCTCCTTTAGTTGCTGTTACCTTGAATTAACTATTTCTTTGGTAATTTTATAAAATATTATTGTGTTTATATTGGTGATGCAAAACTCGAGCATATCATCAACTGTCAATATTTAGTTATTTAATGATCTTTGAAAACTTGCTCTTGGTGTTATTCTTTTAACCGTACCACCTATGCCATCACAAGTGGATTTTCCATGGCTGGTTGCAAAAAATACCCATTCAGCTGTAATCTCGAAATCTTCCTTATGGTGGCATAGATTTATAAAGTTTTTTATAGTTTTTATAATGAGCAGAATATCCATCAGAAAAATAATAAATTTTATTGATACTAACTAAATATTCTTTAATGTACTCTACAATTTTCTTTTGAAATTCATACACAAAGCATGTATCATGTCATCACTTAAAAAACAGAATGACTTATGCTGAATATTTGTTTTAGAAATTTCCTTAAAATATATAACAACAGGATGTAGTGTACATTGTTGTTTATTTCAATGATAACTTTGTATTTCATCCTGTATAACAAATTGATAGTTCTCTGCAAAATCTGCCTGTACACATAAATTATTTTTTAGCTCTTTCAAATAGAGAGTTTGGCATTTAGCAATATATGAATGTGAAGTTAGTTGATTAATGTGAGAAGCAACTAGTTCTTTATATTCAAATAAGTTAACTGTCTGAGTAATTAATTGTGATCTATCAGTACTTTACCATTGATTAAATTGAATTTCTTCTTGTAACATTCCATTGGATAGCATTTACAAGCAATATTGAGTTTTGATGGTAAATACGAACACATACACAGTGTGTACACTAATACACCATTTTGGACGCAAACTACAAAACTTTGAAAATCCCATTTTAAAATTAGAATGTTTACTTTTAAAATCAATATAAAGGTCATGAAGGTTGCTCAACAATAATCTTTTTTGTTGTGGAGGAACACTTTTAACCTTAACAAAATCTTTTTTAATAGGCATAATTCTAGAATGTTCATCTTGTTGAAAAAAATCTTGAACCAAAGCTGTAAGAAAGTCAGGTATTTTTTTGCCTATTTTCTTATCAGGTATAGCAAGAATTCCGTTTTCATTTTTTAGTTTCCTAGCACGTCGTATAAGATGTTGAGAAACTTCAAAATATTCTGAAGCATATTTTCTAGACCAAGATTCAGGTGTAAGTGTTAATATTTGAATTTTATTTTTTCAATGGGTAAACTTTAAGTTTTTCTTTCATTAAAATTGTCAAATGATCAAGATCATTTGCTTTTTTTTTTATTTGTAGGATGACTGGGAAATGTTGAGGCTACACTTAAGTTATCTATATTTACTCCATAAGCACTTGCTACTCCTTCCATTTTTAAGTAGGCTTTGACTAATTTTCTTTTTGGTGTTACAACTTGTTGATGCTTTGCGACACCATAAACTTTAATTGGTGAGACTCCAATTGATATTAAAGAGTTGTCTAACTGTTGTTTATTACAAGATTTACCTTTAACAAATGGTACATCATCATCAATTTCACACTCCATTTCAATATTCGAAACTTCATCACAATTTGACTAAAACTGAATACATGAGCGACAAAATTTCTCAAGAGACACCCTAACAGAAAAGGTGCTTGCAATTTGGATTGAAGATTTAACTCAAAAAAGAATTCATATAGTTGGGCATTTAATTAAACAGAAAGCTCTTCGATTTTACAAGCAGTTGAAGGAATCAGAGCCATCTACATCTTCAGATGGGAATAATGCACAATTTTTGGCCAGCACAGGATGGCTTACTGGTTTTTTAAAAAGATATTCTTTTCATAACCTGAAGATATAAAATATCTTATGCAACTTTTGATGTGTTTGAAGTCATTATTTAGGTTTTATGCGATTTTTTTAGTGAATAGAATGTATCCACAATTTTACATGTAAATGTATGTCTTTTTTTGTGCAATTTTTTTTTGTGTGAATTGTCCTGGAACATATATACCGCAAAAAAAGAGAATTGAGTGTGTATATATATATATATATATATATATATATACATATATATATATATATATATATATATATATATATATATATATATATATATATATATATATATATTACCTTTAACCTTCTTTTTGTGTCTTTTTAAAACATCACAACACTTATAATTCTTTAGTAGAAACATTGGTCCTAAAACCTGCTCATGATGATAACAAATAGTCTTATCTCTTCGTATGATGTAGTCTCAAGCAAGCCAGACCTCCAAATATAAGTATCTTGAAAATCCTTTTCTAGATTACAAAAATTTTTTAATCCTTGTTTTCGAACGAAACATATTTTGTGACATTCGTCATATAAAATGTTTCCAAATCCACAAGGTTCCATTTTATCAATATACTATTATTTATTATCCCTAAAAAAGATGTCTAAGAAATGTATAATTCATTCAATGTGTTCATGGGGTCAAGGTTGTTCAGGATTAGAAAATTTTATATCATTAATGAGAATTCTAATTTTACAACATTATAAACATTTCTAAATAATTAAACTACTAAAAAGCAGAAACAGCAAGTCTAAACAACAACATCTAAAATAACATTTCAATATAGCTGAAACTGTTCCAGTTAAAAAAACTGTCAAATTACACCTTTCTTGTTTAACTCAAATATCTCATTAGTTCAAATACCATAATCAAAATACCTGTTTTTAAGCATTAAATTTAAGTAGATTTAACCATGTTTTTATTTCTGTTTTAGAAAAGACTACTCTCCAATTCTCTGTAATAACTATAACTTAACTATTCAAGACAAATTCTAAAAAAAAATATAGAGCTACATCTGCATTTTTGTAATTAGACTCACCCCAGTAAAATTGTGGTAAACATTTAAATTTCAGGTGTTATGTTCGTTTTAAGTATTTTAAGTTGTTTCATTGGATTCGTTGGCCCAAAGTATGTAAAGGTGCAAATTTTCAGCTTTCCAACACACATATAACAGAAACTAGGACCAAAACCATTTTAAAAATGGCGGATTTTTGTTGGTTGGAGGCAAACTTAAAATAGCTATATCTTTGGAACCGATTGAAATTAGATGATAAAATTTTCAGGATGTTAATAATTTACTAAAATCTTTAAGTGGTTTAAAAATCAGCAAAATCTGAGACTTAAGGTTGCATTTTCAAAAAAAATTGGATGTTTTCACATGGAATCACCCTAAGTGACTTGGTGACATCAGTTGAATAAAAAATTCATTATCATATAGTTTACAATTATTCTTTCTTTCATCAAATATATTATTAATATGAACAATGAATAGTAAAAGTTTCTTGTGGAACTCCACTATAAACAGCCATGATCATAAAATATTGTCCATAAAACAACCATGAAAGTCCTATTGGGTCTGAATTCTCCTTTATGAGAATCTTTGAAAAAATAACTTTGAAAAAGGCAAAGCTCTATGAGTTGTTTTGTTTCACCTATGTTTTGGTTTTGTTAAGTTTTTATATGATAAATTGTTATTTAATAGTTCTAAATGTAAAAGAGTGGCTACTTTTAACAGAATCGTCGGTTACAGATTTACAACATCAAAAGATACCTGAACCTCATCTTTGTCAATATTCCAAGTTTCTGCTTTTTTATATATAGTTAAAGAGGTTTTTTATTATTGTGTTGCTGGTTTACAAGCTTTGATTACTCCATATATAAAATTTGGATAGGATCACTTAAATATATTTTTTTGTATTCCTTTTTAGAAAAAAATTGTTTTTTATTTAGTTTTGAAAGGTATCTTTTAATTTTGCATCGTAACTGGCAGTAGGGTCTTTACTTATAATTTTGGTTAGACCAATTTGTTCACAATTCATTTTCAAAGATTCGGAAAATTCAATTCTTACAAAACCTGTTCCATTTTTCAAGCAAGTATAAAGCAACATTTTTATTTTTTTTTTCCTCTAAAAGCTTTCTTTTCTTTTGTTATGATTATTTATGTTTAGATAATTACTTTTTAATTATTTTTTCTGTTTTTAGTTTTCTTAAAATGTTTTTCTTAAGTCTTGTGCACTTTATTCTTGAATAAACTTTATTCAGATGTGTGTTCAGTTTTTTCTTGTCTTTATTACAGATATAGTCAAACCAATATTCTTGTTAGTTTAATTAAGTTTGAGACAGTTATAGACAAACTATAAAGTATGGCATAATCTAGTTTATCAATCTAGTTTATGTTTTATAATGAATTATATGTAAAAAAGTTTTTTTAGAGTAAGATAGAATCAGGAAGACTTGCAACTTTCAAAGTTTGCCCATTATAGTTTTATGGTCTAATAAAGGTTCTCCCTGGTAAAGCAATTGATTTTTCTAAAAAAAGTTGAAAATTGCTGGTGCCTAATGCTGATATCTATAACTAAATGAAATTTTCGAAATAGAAAAATAATATTATTGAGAGAAACTGTATATCTTTTTTTTTTAATAATATACATATAGAATTGTTTAAAATTAACTTAAAAGTAATGGTATTAGTAAAATAAAACACTACATGTGATATGATATTAAAAATTATTTTAAAAATCTTCTAAAAATTTTTTATAAATATCTTATACAAATATTTAATATTCCTTTCAAAACCATTTTTGATAATATGATGTTGAATATCAATTGCATGAAACCCATTGTTCTGATATAAGCTTAGATGTTTATTGTTTTTAATAATAGTACAAACATGTTAATTGAGCATTTACAATAAAAGTAGAAAAACTTATTACTACTACATGTATGTACTACATCCTATTTAATTATTGAAAGTAAATCAAGCCTTTATTTACTAATACTACTACTACTAATAGTAATAATAATAATAATTTTTATTATTGTTATTAATAATAATAATAATTAATATTATTATTATTATTATTAATTAGGAAGTAACAAATGTTTATGTTACACATGTTTTTGAATTGAAAGTATACAGTTTTAAGAAATTTTTATGTTTACATGACATTTTTTTTTAGAAAAAAACATCACAAGACAATTTAAAAGAAGCCAAAAAAAATAAAAAAGAGGTCAAAATTGTTGAAGAAGAAGTGAAAAAAATAGAGGAGATGTAAATACTTCATTCATTACTTTTATTATTATTTCATTTGTTAAATTATCATTTAAAATATATAAAAATATATAAAGGTTTTAAGATATATCTTTTATAACTCCTTCATAACGGTTTTAAAATATAACTTTTATAACTCCTACATAAAAGTTTTAAAATATATCTTTTATTAAGGTAACCATATCTGAAAAATGTCTGGCACGTACAAGAAATAAAGTTGGTATATATAAATATATAAATACTGGTATATAAATCAGTCCCTTAGCCATTTTTAAAAACACTATTTTATAAAAGAAAATCACAGTATTATTTATAATAGTCAGGGAAAAAAAGACATTTTAAAGCGAAAATTTGTGTAAAATGTGTGCTTTTTTTTTTGGAATTGAAAAATGTTTTGAAATAAATTTTCTCTTTTCTAATAGGAACTGGAAAAACTTTTTAACTATCACATAAATTAAATTGATTTAGTTTTGTATATTATAGTTAAGTTTAATGGAATTTAATTCATTTAGTTTCATAATTATATTTAAGCAAATTCATTGTTTAAATAACTTTATTTAAAAGAATTTTATTTGCCTAATTTTTTAATGTATGCACGAAACAGGTATATATGGTAACCTTACTTTTATAACTCCTATATAAAGGTTTTAAGATATATCTTTTATAACTCCTACATAAAGGTTTTAAGATATATCTTTTATAACTCCTACATAAAGGTTTTAAAATATATTTTTTATAACTCCTACATAAAGGTTTTAAAATATATCTTTTATAACTCCTACATAAAGGTTTTAAGAGCCATTTTTTGTAAGAATCAGGCAAATTACTTGAGTTTTTTATATACCGCTCAGAATATTAAAAAAAAAAATTTAATTTTTTTTTCTATATTCTATTTTTTATATTCAAAAAATACACACAAAATTAAAGTTTTTTTTGAAACTTGCATTAGTTACATATTTGCAACCTAATGTTCAAAACCTTAATTTAATTTACTTGTTGAAGTATTTAATAGAAACAATGCCTACCTTGAAAATAAAGATTTTATTTGTTGACTAGTTAAGTATTGATCAGACAGGAGTTTCTTTTTATACTGCATGTAAACTTGCTCAGGGCTCATTTTTTTAACTGTTTCTTCTTCACAAATGAAATAACTATAAAACAGTTCTATAGACTTGAAAATCTAAATAAACTTTGAACTGGTAATGCCCAACATAGCGTTACAAAAAAATTCATGTAATGTGGTGAATTGTTTCATTGAAACATTGTTAGAGAATGAAGAAATTAGTATATTTAGTTGTGAAGTAATTTTTATCTTCAAGTTGTGAACTCTATCCAAAGATGTTAGTGATTTTGGAATTGTATAAAGAGCAGGTAGCATCTATAGCATCATCTATGTCTTAAGCAGTCAAAAAATTATCAGAATCAAAGTAGCTCCTTTCCAGCTATTTTCTTAAAAAATATATCCACATGTGAACTCATTCCTCTCTCGCTAAAATACTCTCTTTGACCCTTGTATCTTTGACCCTCCCTGTATCTTTGACCCTCCCTTTATCTTTGACCCTCCTTGTATCTTTGACCCTCCCTGTATCAAACAGAAGAATATTTTGAAAAAAATCTTTGGGCCAAAATGCTGTTTCTTTTTTTAATTGTTTAAACTTTTTCTATTGAGATTATCTCATCAGATGTTTTATATAATTAAATACATCCTTTACAACAATTTTCAAGTCATAAATAAAATCAGCATCTTCAAAATTTTGAAATTCTTTGATCATCTCGATAGCTTTGCACAAATCATAACAATCGTTCCACTTCCAATATCTCGTGGTGGGTTGAAGATTATTTTCAGATGGATCAGATAAAGCATGTTTTGAACCTGGCACTCTCATAAAGATTTTTTCACCTTGTGCTTTCATAAAAAAATTTTAACAAATTAATATCACATTTGTGATGCGAGGTTAGTCATACTAGTACCAAAACTTTGGTGACAAGGTTTCTCATTTTTCTGTTTATTGCCTCAAAGGTTAACATATAGATATAATAAAAAACAATTTTTCATGTGTCTGATTAAGTCTTTTGATTACCTTTAGAGTTTTTATCAATTGTTTAAAATTTTTTATTAAAATTTAACAAAACGTTACACACTCCAAATAAAAAATATTTTTTTATGTAGTTTCTTACTTGGCGTTATCTACCCACAAATTATAGTTACTCGAGGTGACGCCGTCCACCCACAAGGTATAGTTCCCCAAGGTAACGCCACCTACAAGTCTTAGCTAATTAAGTCAATTTTATCTCTAATTTGTATTGAAAATACTTATATGGTCATTATTTCAGTTAAATAAATAAAATATTAAATTATTTTATATTTATTTTTATATTTAATTATTTATATTTAATTATTTTATTATGTTAGGAAAGTATTAGAAAAAGAAAATCTTGTTGAAGAGCCACGTGAAGAAAATCGTACAAAAAAAGTGCAATTTTCTCCTATTGTTTCAACAAGAACTATTACATGTGACAACGCTCCATTATCTACTGGACAATGGCATATGCTAACATTTTTTTTTGTTTCTACAATTTTAGCAGTAATAACCACAATACTATGGTGTCATATTTCAGGCAGTTCAGTATGTCTTTCATTTCGGTATTTGTTTTCACAATAGAAAAAATCTGAAAATTTTATAATAACTTGTAAATAAAATTTCTCTGAGCGTTGAAAATTGAATAAAAAACGTTTGTATTTTGCATAACGTTGCATTACGTTTTACAAAATTATTTATTTTTAGTTTTTACTTTTTAAAGTCAAAAAAAAGTTTTTTATTAAGTAAAATTAATTTAAGTATTTAAAAAAATTTTTTAAAACTTTTGATTGGTTTAGAATATTAAAATTATGATCATAAACAACTGGAAGATTTAAATTAATGCACACAAATTCTTGTATAAAATTTTCTCTAACAAACTTGGTATATTAATTCTTAGTTGGTTTGTGTCTTTTTTTCGTTCCATAAAAAATTTCAATTTTAAAGTAGTTTTTTTTTTTTAACTAGATAATGGTTATTTATTTATTTATTTTTTAGGTGTTTTTAGTTTTAAATAAAAGTAAATGATAATATCATAGAAGATTATAATATCACAAAAAATTAAATAAATAAAGATTTTATTATCATTAGAATTGGGCTGTTTGTTACTTAAGAATATGTTAGTTTGTCCATTTTTATTCATTTATATTATTGAAAATTGAAATATTGATCAATTTTCAAATTTTAATTGTTATACATAAATGAATTCCAGATCATTTAATCTAATATATTTATTTCTAAAATTGAATATTATAAATCTCTTTAATTATTATAAAATATGTAAAAACGGTGTATTATTTATGGATTAAAAAAATATAACTTTTTAATTTAAAGTTTTGTTTTTCCCTGAGGTGTTTTTAAGCCTAGCCTTAAAAAATATCGTACAGTCCCATGACAATTTATTAGTGCCACCTACATTTTTTCTGTATTAATGATTTCTTGGGGTTATAAATTGCAGTAAACAATTAAAATGTATTCAAATACTTTTTATTTTTAATTGATTAACATTCATATACACAATAAAACCAAATAAATCTATAAAATAACGACAAAAATTAATAAACCTAATGATAGACACACATTGTATCAATATTTTGTGAGCCCGCCTTTGGCATCAATTGCCTCATGCCTCGATGCGTCCAATTGCTTGGACGCATCGAGGCATGCTTTCAATACATTTTAATGACATTTCTTTTAAATTTATATCGTGGTTTCAATAATATATAATTTTTTCAATCAAATTAACTTTGTTTGTGATATTTTCTTTTGAAATTTTTCTCTTCAGGAGTTCCCAAACATTTTCTATTGGATTGACGTCTGGTGAGTTACCTGGCCAATCCAATAATGGAACTTTTTCTTCTGAGAGAAACTTTTTTATAGATTTAGCAGTATGGCAAGGGGCACCATCTTGCATAAATATAAATTTCTCCATTTCACCAAACCAATCCCTTAATTGTGGTAACAATCGATGTTGCAAGACATCTCGATACTGGTCTTGCCTCATAATGCCCTCTACAACGTAGAGTCGACCCAAACCTTTTCCGCTTATCACGGACCAAATCATGACAGAAGTCGGATGTTTTATAGTTTTTATAACACAGTCTTCGTGATTTTTTTCCGATTTTTTACGGCGAACATACTGAGCTTTGTTTGTCATCACTTGGAATGTGCTCTCATCACTAAAGTAAACCTGAAATAAAATATTGTTTTATAATTTCTCATTCCATGTGTGTTTTCATATAAAAATATTAAAATAATTTAAACACAAGCCTGTTTCCAATCTTCTACTGTAAAGTTTTTATACTTCAGAGCCCATTTCAATCTATTTTCTTTCATTTTGATTGTTAACTTTGGCTTTTTTACTGGCCGTCTACTATTATAACCGAGATCATTGAGTCTTCTCTGCAATGTTCTGGTGGAGATTTAAATTCCAGAGGCTTGTTAATTTATTTTTCATGAAAAAATTAGTAGCAGTCCTATCCTCCTTTATTACTTTCGACAATGTTCTTTCACCACGAGGAGTCAAAATTTTTTTTTTACCACATTTACTTTTCCTTTTCGGTGAACAGTTATCACCCATATCCAATTTTTTGACAACTCTCTGTACTGAGGTATGTGAAATACCACATTTTTTAGCAATTTCACGCTGTGAAAGTGTTTTTTCATTTATCAATGCTTTTATAAATCCAATTTTTGTTGGTCAAAGATCTCCTTTTTTACCCATTACTAAAAAATACAAGATTTTTGAGGTTAGAGTTGGAACATTATCAAAAATGACCTTTCTGATAATATTAGAAATAATATTAGAAAATCTTTATTTACAAGTTTAAATTATATTAGTAAAACAAATAAAAACTAAATATTGCACTTACTTCTTCAGAATTCTAAAAAAAACGATAAAATAGACAGAGAAAAACAATCACATGCTTGTAAAGATGACAGTTGAGTAATAGTGTCGTGACAAGATGGCTTCCAGAAATGTCAGGGATGCCAATAGTAAAAAAAAATCTGAAGAAATTAACTTTATACATAATTGACTTCTTATAAATAATACATTTAAAATATATTACATTGCTTTTCAATTGTTAAATTCAACTTGAATAAGAAAATATGAAAAAAATATTGGTGGCACTAATAAATTGTCATGGGACTGTAAATGCTATACAAATAGCAAATTGCAAAAGCAACAATGGTAGCAAAATTATAAATGACCATAGTAACAAATACGGTAATCGTGGTAGCATAATAGCCGTTAAAACATGCTTAACCTTTTTTTTTTTTTCCATTTATTTAACCATAAAATATGAAAAATTTACAATAATATATTATAAACTCACATAAATAAGATTAGGTGTCACTCATATAGTTAAAAACTAGTCAATGAAGTAACATCTAAAAAAAAACTATAAATAAAACATAGAAAGAATTTAAAATAAAATTTAAAAAAATAAAAAAAATAAAATAAAGCACTAATAAATAAAAATAATATTAATAATTGCAATAACAATACAATAAAAAATCTAATAATAGTAATATGAATAAAAAAACATTACAAATAGTAACTATAATATTACTAAACTATATATACTAAATTATATATATACTAAATATTACTTTACTAAAAATTATAACTAATGATAAAAATGATGGTCAAATAAATTATCGTAAAATTTATAACTATGACAGAAATTATAAAAATAAACATAACATTTGCAACAATTATGACAAGGGGTCACCATAGAGGACGTCACTTTAAGTTTAACTAATGGCAAGAAGTAGGAGAATGTTGACTCTTGTGTGCAGAGACTTTAAGAGAAATATAGCGCCCTATGCTCAAAGAAAATCTCCGCGAAAAAGAGCCAATAAACTTCTACTTCGGGTTATTAATTGAATTCTGAATTACGTCTTTTATGGACGACCCCTAATAACCATAAAACTATTACTGCAATGGAATCACTATCATTATAAATAATATTAATAACGCTTCTAAAACAAAAATAAATTAATGATAATAGTAATATTAGTAGTAAAGTTAAAAAAAAGGACAGTATAAAATAAAACTATTTGTAGTTTTATAAATACAGTAATATAAAAAAAACAATAATAATAATAAAAGATAAAATTAATATTCATTAAATATATACTCAAATAAATAATTCTTAATTTGGTTTCGATTGAGAAGAAGGATGTAGGCAGGGCCGCCGAGAGCCGTCAAGCCGCCTGGGACAGCAATCCTGTTTGGCGCCCTTATTCATCAAAATTTCCCTACATTAAAGATGGAAGAATTTTTTTTTTTAAAGGTACCTTATTTTCATTTGGCACCCCTTGGATATCTGCCGCCCAGGACAAACTGCCCCTTTCGCCCTCCCTCCTCCCTCTCGGCGGCCCTGGATGTAAGTAATAAAAGGGTATTTAGTTAAAATATTTTTTTTTATAAATAGTATTACTTGGTTCCAGTGAGAAATATATTAATGTTTTATAGAGAGCTTGCCATATTTGATAGTGTTAAAAAAGGAAGTGTGCAAGTCAAAATTTTCATTATTTCGAGTGTAATATTTGTGTGTCACTTGTTTTAATAAAAAAATTATCAAACGAATTTGGTAGTTTATTTTGAAGAAAATCAAACACAAAGAGACAATTGTAAAACTTTACAAGATCTTGAAATTTTAGAATTAATTCAAAAAACCTATTTTAGGTATTCGATTGTAAAGGAGAAAATGCATAATTTTTATGGAAGTGCATTCTATACTGTTTACGGGCAATTCGACGCTCAAGTGAGTTATTTAGATAAAATGAATAAATAAATTCAAACAAAAACCAGAAATCATTGGGTTGCCGTATGTTTAAAAATTTTAAATTTTGATTAATAATGTTGTTTGTGTTATTTTTTGCTTTAAATTTCAAATTAAAGTCATGCGTCATACTTTCTATATAAATGCTAGCTAAATTATATTTTGATAAAAGCGTAGAATTGCCCCGTAAGTAACGATAACTAATTTGATTTAAGATATATGAATAAATAGCTAAAACAATCTTTTGAATAATTTTACGCAAAATAATAACTACTTAATTTAAGAAGCCAGTTAATGTAGGCTAAATACTTGGCTTGAAATATTTAACTAAAAACAACAAGTTTAATGCAATGTTTTTTTGCGTCCCGTTTGTAACTATAATTCCTAAACTTATAATAATTTAACGAAGTTTCAATATACAGGAAAACAAATAAATGATTTTAGGATGATTCATAAATATATAAACATCTAATCTGTTAGAATAAAAATTTATATCTAAAAATGTGACGTTGCAAAAATCAAAATGTCCCGTAAGTAACGGTGGAATACATAGAAGATTTGTCTCGTCAGCGAAATGATGAACAAATACTTTTATGCAAAAACAAAGGTTTCTAATTAAACTTTTAAGTTAATTACATTTAGATTATTTTGAACTTGCAGAAAATCAGATCATTAGGTAAAAATTAACATAAATGGAGCTATTTCACACAATAGTTTTTTGGCTAAGACATTATGCTACATAAACTTCAAGTTCTATTTTCCCAAAATCTGGCAGCTTCTTATTCTGAGTAATAAAATACTCTAGGAGATCAATAGAAATTAAAATGTTTTAGATAAACATACTTTAGTACAATTATATCACTCGTTTATTCATTGTCACGTAAACTATGCAAACATTGCTTGGGGTAGTACAAAGAAAAATAAACTTTAACCTCTTTATTGTCAGCAGAACCATGTAGCACGTATATATATTTTAAAGACCGTTATACTCATCCCAAGCCTCTATTATTTGAAATGAAAGTTTTTAATATATATGAGCTTAACATTTTTAACATTCTTTGTTTTATGTTTACATGTAAAACCAATTCATTTCCTATTTCTTTCCATAATTTGTATTCATCAAAAGATAAAAATAAATACATTTTACGCAATAATAATTTTATTAGGCTGCCCATTTTTCAAATAAATCTTTTTAAATTTTGTATTGATTATCGCGGACCATTCTTATGGAATAAAATAGTTTTAAAAAATTTTACTGAGGATTTTATTCATCAAAGTAACTACTTTTCTTTTAAACGAAACTACTTTTCTTTTAAACGAAAGAACTCATTTTTACAATCAAAGATTTAGCAATATACTTTTGATATTTTTTTAGTGATCTTCCTTTTTACCCTCTATTTAACCATTAGTTTATAAAAATTATATATGTATCATTAAAAAAAATTGTTCAAAAACAATGGTTTACAAAAAAGTTTAAAGTCAGATGTAAAAGACACAAAAATAACTCCAAAATAACTCCACTAACAGAATTTTCCTAAAATCTGTAAAAATATAATAGAAAGGAAATCGAAAAAAATTGAACTTTGATTTTATCTTGTCAAAATTAAATGTAATAAATTTTTAGCAGTGTTATTTTAAACCTTATTTTATAAACATTGCTTTACTTTTAATTTTTACTTTTAACATGAACGAGACTATTCGCAGATGTGTCATTATATTGAATATGGGACTGCTGCTGAGGTTAAATTTAAGTTATAATAAAACCATTCGAGGTGTTTAGTTCCGTTAACCGTGGTGCTGGCGTTAGCAAATTCTGACAGAGGCTACTACATAGATCTCTGTCATACATCAATCGTAATAGTTCTTTGTTCAATTCAAAGAGAGTTTTGGAAATGTTGT
This sequence comes from Hydra vulgaris, assembly GCF_038396675.1. Classification (NCBI taxonomy): domain Eukaryota; kingdom Metazoa; phylum Cnidaria; class Hydrozoa; order Anthoathecata; family Hydridae; genus Hydra; species Hydra vulgaris. Next base: position 47,555,191 of record NC_088923.1, on the reverse strand, counting down.
AAAAATGGATACAACTAAAGCTGAAACCCTTCTGAAAGCAGTTTTTGTTGATAAAGACTAGCCACTAGGTCTTGAGTTGTATATTTCACCAGACTACAGGATAGTTTTTGATGCCCTAGGTCATCGTTTGAAAAAGTGACTACAGATGAGACTCCCTCAGACTTTTTGAATACGATTTCAAAGCTTTAAAATCTTTCAAAGTTGCTAACTAGTCATCCGAGCTCATATATATATATATTAGGGAAAAGAAAACCGGTTTCCGGTTTCCGGAAACGTTTGGAAATCGAAAACCGAAAATGTTATTTTCAAAACCGGTTTTTGGATATATATCTTTTATACAAAATTTACTTGGTTCTTTGGCAATTCTAAAACACTAATCTTGATTTGTAGTTGCTCAAGAAAGTAAATGAAAACATTTAATTTGCTTCCACCTGAACTTTAACAGTAAGTTTCACAAAAACAAAAATGTCAAAAACAAATTTTCACAAAAACGAAAATGTCGTTTTCTGAAGTCCACAAGGATAACACACCATTTAACACTTTTTGCACTCAAAAGAACTTGAATTGGCCAAGTGCAAGCTCTGCGACCAAGAAATTAAATACAAAGGAAATACAAGCTCCATGAGGACAAAGGACAAAAACCACCTGAGGACAAAGCACAACATCACGTTTCCTACTGTTGTTACTCCTGAGAGGAAACTCGAAGTCATTAAACCCATTGATTCATTTTTTAAGACAAAGAATCCTGTTGATGCTGTTTTTGAGCTTATTTTGTGTGATGGACTGCCCTTTCGTGTTTTCTCAACGTTTGAGAAACGTTTGAGAAACGTTTGAGCTCTAGAGACTATTTTAGTAACTATTTAATAAACATTCTGCAAAATTCAAAAGTACATTCTGCAAAAGCATGTCCAGTCTGAGTTCGGAAAGGAGCTGCAGCTAATCTTAGACTCTAAGACATGTTGGAACAGCTTACTGGATATGATTTCAAGATTTGTTACACTTAAGAAATGTATTCAAATGTCACTGATTGAGTTATCAAACGATATTATGATTTCTGAGTCTGAATTTACCACCTTACAAAATCTTGTAAATGCTTTAGAACCAATCAAGGTTGGTGCTGAAGCACTTTGCAGAAGATATTTGAACTTGCTCTCATCTGATGGCATTCTGAAGTTCATTTTCAAGCAGCTAAAAAGCCAGGAAAACACCTTTAGTTAAGAGCTAGTTGACTCATTTATTAAAAGAGTCACTGAGAGGAGGAATGATATATTAGTAAACTTAGTTAAATACCTGAATAACCATGATCTCATTAATGGAGCAACTCATGACATTTTCGAAAATTCCATGCCAAAGAGAAATGCAAATGCTACTACTGCATCAAGTTTGTTTAACCGTTTATTTTAGCAAAAGAGAAGTGAGTCTTTAGATGAGGAAAATTTATCAGATAATAAAACTAGTCAGAAACAAGAACAACAATTTACTTCCTCGCAAGAATAGCTCGAGAGAGACAGTCAAAGGGATTTCACCAAAGAAACAAAAAATAGAATCAACTTCCAAACTAATGCTCAAAGAAATGGCAGTATTTGAGCTAACAAAAAAACGAACAAGCATTTTAGATTTGTTGCACATGGCTTTGAAGTCAATTTAAGTAACAAGTGTGGAGGCTGAATGGTCATTTTCTTCAAGTGATCTATTTGTCACTAAACTAAGGTCAATGTTAAATGATGAAACATTTAATGTTTTATATTTTTTACGTGCTTATTGTCTTCAAGTGGTTCCCCTAGAATAAAAACATGAAAAAAAAAAAAATCAAAACTGCCTATATACAGTATTGGACAAAACATTTGCAACCAACGTCAAACAATGCTAAAAAGTGTTCCTAATTTTACATGTCTTAAAAACGAAACGAACTATACTACCACAGCAAACAGTTCAGGAGTCTGGAGTCATAGCATGCCATGACACGAGCAATCAGCTGACAGGTGACAGCACACAGGCAGAATTTCGTTGACAAGTGCCATTTTGCAGCGGACAAAACAAGTGCAACTTTTTTGGTTTGTTTCATTTTCTTAAGTCTGGTCCGTGTCAACATCACGGAAGTTTTTTAATAATTAAAGGAAGTATCCAGAAGTTTCCAGAAGCATGCAGAAGCTTTCAGAAGTTTCCAGAAGAAGCATCTGGATGCATCCAGAATATCCAGAAACATTCAGAAGCATCCAGACGCATCCAGAAGCTTCCGGAAGCATCGAAAATAAGCATCTAGAATCTTCCAGAACAGGTTCACACAGGTTCATTTTACTATATAAGAGACATTTAAATCGACATGTAATTCAGTCGGTATATGGAAGTCAATCAGTCAGTATTATCAAGACAGTTTATCGAAGTGAGTTTTATCAAAGTGTTTTATCGAAGAACATCAATACAAGAAGTGAAATACAACAAGTGTTTCATTACATCAATACAGTCCACATCCAACCAAGACGTTGTGTCCCACAGAGCATTATTATATCATCACAAGGTAAATGTAAAACGGTAAGCCTTGAGAAGCGTATTTATTTTTATTATTTTTATGACTTCAAGTGCAAAAATGACTCCCGACAGTCTTGGATTGGAACTAAGAAAGAAAATTATTGACAATTACGTAAGTGGAATGTCACAAAAAAGTATTTGTGATAAATATCGCGTGAAAAAATGGACCGTATCAAGACTATGTTCCAAATATCATTCTTTGGGAAAGTTGGCAACAGATAACAAAGGTGGATGACCGCGTTCCGCCACTTCTAGAGAGAATTCTATGATCGTCAGATCCGTCAAGAAGGATCCCTGGATATCATCAGTCGAAATACAAAAGCAATTAGGGCTGTCTGTATCGGATTGAACAAACAGACGACGTGCTGTTGAAGCCGGATTGTTTTCTCGACGCCCTGCAAACCGTTGATTTCACTAAAAAAAGATGAATCGAAGTTCAACATCATTGGGAGCGATGGCATTTGCCGTATACGTCGACCGGCCGGAAAACGCCTCGATTTATGTTACTGCCATAAGACCGTGAAGCATGGTGGAGGCAATGTAATGGTCTCGGGGTGTTTTTCTGCTAACGGTCTAGGTTCAATACATCAAAACGATGGAATAATAGACCGTTTCATGTATAAAAATATCCTGAAAATGTTATGTTACCTCATGCTGAATGGAATATGCCAATAAAATGGGTTTTTCAGCAAGACAACCATCCGAAACACATTGCAAAAGTAGTCAAGCAGTGGTTTCAAGACAACCACCTATCGGTGATGGATTGCCCGCCTCAATCTCCGGATCTCAACCTTATCGAGAACCTGTGGGAGATCGTCAACCACAGAATTAATTGTGAAGGTGTTCGTAATAAGGATCAACTGTTTGAACAAATCCAAAAGGCCTGGGAAGCGATTCCACAAAGTTTCATTGATCACCTGATCGAATCTATGCCTCGAAGATGCAAGGCTGTGATCGACAACAAAGGATTCGCCACGAAATATTGATAGCGAAATACAGCTTGGTCAACATTTTGTCGAGTTGCACTTGTTTTGTTCAGAAGGAAATCAACTTTTTTTATCACTTGTGATTAATTGATTAATTTTCGTGTACAATTAATGAACTTTGAGATGAATAAAACTTGAAGAACTTTGTCTCTAAACAGTTACATAGTTATTTCTCTAAATTGAAAAAATGCAGTACTTTTATATAAAAAACTAAATTAGCATTATTTGGTTGCACTCGTTTTGTCCGATACTGTATATACTTTTTAAACGGCATTCTATATTCTTTCCAATGATATATTATTTGAGGGGTCTTTTGAAGTATAAAGAAGAAAAATTTGGATTTTAGACTAAAAGTTTGTTTTGTTTTTCTTTGTATTGAAGTTTTTAAATAGTATTTTCTGCGAAATATGATTTTCATGCAGTTTTAAGTTTTTCAAATCTCATATTTTCATAAATATTAAACTTTATGACTTGAAATTTTTGGAAACATTCTTCAAATATATACCTAAAAATTAACCATTTAAAAGACTTATATGTTTGCTGCTCAATTGTATTCAACGTACGTATATGACATTGTTGCTATATATATTAATGTTTTTGCTGCTGTTGTTCCCCTGAAATATATATAATAAAAAAATACACCAGAAGACCGGCTTTCAATGTTTTTAAAACATTGACAACCGCGGTTTATTCGAAAAACCGGTTTTAGAAAAAACTTAAATATTTCCTTTCCCGAATATATATATATATATATATATATATATATATATATATATATATATATATATATATATATATATATATATATAATTTACCGATAAATTTTTAATCAAATTTTACCGGAAAATTTGTATCACTAATATATATATACATATATATATATATATATATATATATATATTTATATATATATATATATATATATATATATATATATATATATATATATATATATATATATATTTATAAATTAGTAAAAAACACTTATCTAACTTTTCTCTTCAACTTTAAGTTTCACCATTGCTGAATCATCAGGAAGATTCTCTCCCTGATGATCCAGCAATGGTGAAACGGAAAGTTGAAGATAAAACTTGATAAGTGTTTTTTACTAACTTATTACTGCCGCGTTCTTTAAGAACATTGAGCACTCTTAGTAGAATACACTAACTCAATTTACATTGTTACAATTTATGTATATAAATATATATATATATAAATATATATATATATATATACATATATATATATATATATATATATATATATATATATATATATATGTATACACGTATATATACATTAATTTAAAGCAGACAATGAGTTATGGTTACAGCGTTTGCTTTAGAATCAAAAGATCTGTGGTTCAATACCTACTCTTGCCTTTTTTTGATCAAAGACTCCAATAACCTTTTTAAAAAAAGCATAATTTGATACCAAAATTAGGAGAAAATAGTTAAGTTTGTCGCATGACTGGAATAGCCTAAGTGTTAATAAATCTATCGCAATCAGTGAAAGATAAGTACTGTATATTTCTTAAATCGAAAAGCACAGATTTTTATTGTACAGGAGCTCATAAAGAAAATATCGTTGAAAAAATAACTGGGTTTGGCATCAGAGTCTGTTTGCGCGAATGCTTGAAAATTGAAATTTAGTCAAATTTTAGTCAAAAACCGAAAATAGCGTAGCTTTGAAAAATCGCCGCAAATACTTAAAGCAAGAAAAAAATCAAAAATAAAAAAACTTTTTCATATAAATATGAAAAAGTACGCCACTCCGCATAAAAATTGAGATTGGCTAATATGCACACTTGTTTACAAAAAGTGCTGCGACTCTTTCTCGCCATTAACTTTAGTGTAATGGCTGCCTTGAGTTAACGGCAGCAGCAGCAGAAGCAGAATCTTAAATTAGATACTAAAGTACCTTATGATTATTGGCGGGGCTCCAATTTCCCTTGTATCTGCTTTCCATTGTGGCAATACTCTGATGAAAGCGCTCGCCATTTTCATCATATACATCTCCATTGACAAAGTAGAAGGAAAGATGGGAATGAAGAAAGTGGAGCTTCAGCGACATGTTACAACCCAGTTGTTGATAGGATGCAATTAATCTGTCTACCAAATCAGCGTAATTTGGGGCAATACGATTTCCAAGATATCCCTGGCACATCCGTCTGAATGCATCCCATGCTGCAAGTTCATGTTGATCCATCGTTCCCGAAAACGTTTCATCCAGCATAAGTTCTCGTATTTGGGGCCCCACGAAAATGCCCTCTTTAATTTTGGCGTCACTGATTTTAGGAAATTTGGTCTGCAAATACTGAAATGCTGGTTTGTCGTGATCTAACGCCTTTACAAACTGTTTCATGATTCCAAGCTTGTGAAGATTGGGCAAGATGATCTTCTCTTTATCCACAAGAGGTTCATGAATGACGTTATGGGAACCAACATCAAATGTTTCTCGTTGTGGCCAACATGTTCTCATATAATGTTTTGATTTCATCCTGCTATCCCATTTGCAGAGGAAACACATGTACTTAGTAAAACCAGCCTGCAATCCATTTAGTATAGCAACAACTTTCAAATCTGCACATATGGACCATCATAAGTAATATATTCACATAGCTTTCCCTCAGGGTTACCGGATGTGCTATGGGAATGGAAGGCAGCACATTTCCAGTATGCATTAATACTGCCTTAATACTATAAAGTGATGCGTCAATAAACAAATTCCACATAGATGAATCGTATTGTATTCATAGATCATCAAACAATCCACTGATGTCATTACAGAAGCAAAGTTCTTCATCCATAGAGAAGTATTGCTGCAGTTCTTGTGATCGCTTTCTAAATGACGACACTCTTGCATCACCAGCCAACAGATGCCACTCCTGGAGACGTGAAGCCAGCAATTCACTCTGTTGCTTTGTTAAATACAAATCTCGAACGAGATCTTTTAGGTCAGATCCTGTTATAAAGTGAGGTTTACGCTCTGTATCTTCTGGCAACTCGTAACTATCATCGTCATCAGAATCCTCGTCTGAATCAGAACTGTCCGTGTTTGGGATTTCCGATGAAGGTTCAGGAACAGGGAGTTCAGCCGAATGAGGAACAGGACGAATAGCTGAAGGTAGATTTGGGTACACTATAGCTTTCTTACCCTTAGAATTGCGACCTGATATGTTAACAGAACAGAAATAGCAATCTGAGCAATGATTTTGGGGTTCACGCCACACCATTGGCACCCCAAATGTTGGTCCTCCACCAGTCCTGTTCGCCCACGACGATAGTGAACTAGCGCACCTCACACAGCATGCATGTTTTTATCCTGGTTGCCGACTTTGCAACCAAAGTATAGTTCATACAGTTTTTTCTCATGTGGTGTCAATCTTCGTCTGCATCTCTTTAAAGTCAGTTCGCCACAAATGTAGCAAAAGTTGTCGGCTTGATTTTTACAAGTTCTGGGCATTTCTTGTTTCAATATACACTGTATTATATCTATATATTACTTGGCTAACTGTAGTTTATCTAAAATAAAACAGACTTACATTTAGTCTAATACAAGGTTAAACAAATGCAAATAGGTATATGATAAAGAAATGCTAATAAATAAATCATAAACAACAGCTAATAAATATATTAAAAATCACATTGACAACTTTCATAGTGAAAACCGAAAATTTAAAAATGTGAATTTAACCAAAATTGATGGGTCACACAACAAAACGGACATCATTTTCGTAATCTCCAAATCAAAATACATAAGGTAGTGTCAATGGCATTTCCGTTTTTTTTTCGTTGTTGTACAGTGTTATTTTAAAAATCACAGAAAATCATTGGTATTTTGTATTATAAAACGTTTTAAGAAAACTGGAGATGAAATCCACAAAAAAAGAACATGAAGAAAAAGAGTGGTTCGTACTAAAAAATTCGTAAAGTTTAATCGCGAAAGAATTTGACATACATTTAGTCTAATACAAGGTTAAACAAATGCAAATAGGTATATGATAAAGAAATGCTAATAAATAAATCATAAACAACAGCTAATAAATATATTAAAAATCACATTGACAACTTTCATAGTGAAAATCGAAAATTTAAAAATGTGAATTTAACCAAAATTGATGGGTCACACAACAAAACGGACATCATTTTCGTAATCTCCAAATCAAAATACATAAGGTAGTGTCAATGGCATTTCCGTTTTTTTTTCGTTGTTGTACAGTGTTATTTTAAAAATCACAGAAAATCATTGGTATTTTGTATTATAAAACGTTTTAAGAAAACTGGAGATGAAATCCACAAAAAAAGAACATGAAGAAAAAGAGTGGTTCGTACTAAAAAATTCGTAAAGTTTAATCGCGAAAGAATTTGACATACTCCTGCTCGATAAGGAAGATCAACTGCAAAAGAATTTGGAACTGATCCCAAAACAATCAAAAATTTGATTTAAGTCACCACCACCAATAATTTTGATTTTTTTGTTTTAAAAAATTCCTTTATTAAATGTCGATTTTTTTTTCTTTTATAGAACATGTTTTTGAATATATTTTTTTTAATAATATGAATAAATAAGCATGTAAAAATGTTTTTTTTTGACAATTCAGGTTTAAGTCCTTACCAACGCCATAGCAAGAACATTTCAACTTGTTCAACCTTCTAAACAACACTACCTTATACTACAGCTTCTTTTTTATTTATATATGTTTAGTGGACTTTTTTAATTAGCTTCTTTTTGTAATATAACAAGCTTTTAGTGTTATTTCAAAACGTTATTTTTAACAAATAAATTTTAAAACATGATATTTTCAGATTGGTGCTATATGCTAACTTAAAGTTTTTAGGGTAAAATTTAAAGAATGCGATCTTTTTTATTGTTATTTATAGGTTTTTTTTATTGTTTGACCCAGGTAATGAACCAGAATTACAAATAAACTTGGTCTCAAAGTATGTTTAATATCTTTTTTTGTTGTTGCCTTTTTTGTTAAAAAATTTCATTAACTTATTACAATTAATTTTAAAATATTCTATGCATATTCCATGAATGATTCTGGTTCACAAGCTCTTCTTAGCTTTTAAAAATGTGAAAATTTCAGAACTTTGATTGATTCATAGAAAAAGAGAAATCTTGTTTTTAGATACATCCACCTTTGCGTAATTTTATGGAATAAGTAAGGAAAAAGGTTAGGAAATCAAGACTTCGTGTTTAGAAAAATATAAGCATACTGGTTGCAACTTGTGTCCTGTTTTATGTAATTTTTTGTAACTTAGGTATGGTAGCTTATAAAAAAGAATTATTTGCTGCTCTGACAAACAGAAATAAGCTTTTATGAACAAGAGTTTATGGAGTTTGCAAGAGATCCCACGTAATGTAAGAGCTATTCCTTGATACCAAAATGCAAGGAAGGAATTCTCCAAGCAAGAAAAACTTCCATTAAACTTTATTGATAAAAGAGAGTTAAAATCAACCAGCAGCTTAATAGAGCTGCTGATATATGACATTTTAAAGCAGGGGTGTGGAGTCGTAAAAAAATAGTGCCAACTCCGACTCCAATCGTTGAAATTTTCAGAGTACGACTCCAAAGCAAAATTTTTGAAAATTCTTTTAATTCTTCGAAAAGTATTTATAATTAAAAAAACTTTTTTTTGGTCAAATATATATGAAAAATTCTTTGAAAGTTAAATACTTTGTACATGCGCGTGCAATACCGAGAAGTTTTACTATTGAAGTCGGAGTTGCGATTTTTTTTAGCGACTCCGACTCCGTTAAAAATGCCGCGACTACGACTCCACGACTCCGCAGCCCTGTTTTCTTATGTGAAAGTCTCATGCGGATAAAATATTTGGTTTTTATAATTCAAAATAGTCTTCTAATTTTTCTTACACAAAAGCTATGGGACATTTGTAAGTCCCGAGCTTGTATAAATCGCTAAAAAAGGATTTTGAAAAAGATTTCATGCAGAACGAAACTCCTTAATTAAATTTGAAAAGCTAGTTTAGGAAGGTTGAACAGTTGGTTTGAAATATTCAAAAAAAAACAACTGGTTTAACACAATGTTTTTTTATAATTATAATGCCTGAACTATCAATCAAAAAGAATTAACAATATACAGTGAAACAATTAATCGATTTCTAGATGACTTATACTTATATAAACCAATATTTTATCCATATCCAATATTTTAAAATATATCTAAAAATGCAACATTTAAATATCAAAATGCCCTTAAAATGCAACATTAAAAATATCGAAATGTCCTGTAAGTATCGATCGACTTGCCTATATATATATATATATATATATATATATATATATATATATATATATATATATATATATATATATATATATATATATATATATATATAATATATATATATATATATATATATATATATATATGTATATATATATGTATATATATATGTATATATATATATATATATATATATATATATATATATATATATATATATATATATATATATATATATGCAATTCCATCGTTACATACCGGACATTTTGATTTATATATAAAAATATATACAAAAGTAATTTTAATATTTAAAAAAAAATTCTACGACGCTACTAATGGTAATGATATTAATTACGTAACTTTTTATTCAAAGTTTTTGAAATGATTTCTTTATAAAAAAACGTGCCGTTTAATTTTAATTTCTTGGAATAACCATAACTTTAAATTCAAAAGGATTGCGAGTTATGCCAGATTCACCATTTAAGTTTGGTAAGTCTTCTTCAGCTGGTTTTTCGAACCGATAATCTTTTACTAACCGTGATATAAATACAAACAACTCTATTTTTGCTAATGTTTCTCCCAAACAACTACGCGGTCCACTTGAAAATGGTAAGTACGCTTCACCAAGTTTCAAACTAAATTCACCAGATTTTTCCAGCCAACGTTCTGGATAAAAACTCATGGCATTATTCCAATGATTTTCATCGTGATGTATGCTCCACAAATTTGTTAATATAAAAGCACCCCTTGGAACAGGTTTACCACAAATGCTACTGCTTTCCATTGCTTTATGAGCTACACCCAAAGGTGCTACTGAAGACAGTCTAAGTGTTTCATGAATTGCAGCTTGCATCAAATGAAGCATAGGGCGATCGCTTAAACATGGATAGCGATTTCCGGATGTTATCTTTAAAATTTCATAATAAAGTTTATTTTGATATTCTGGCCAATGCAACATATAAACAATAAACCAAAGAACAGTGTTTGACGACGTTTCTGATCCAGCAATTATAAAATCGTTTAAAAGAAACTCAATGTTATCATCTGTGATTTTCTCGTGTGAATCGTTCTCCAATGCTGAATTTAAAGAGACTTTTATTAAGGAATCAGTCACATCGCGTAAATTGTTTTCATCATAAGAATTTCGGTGTTCTTGAAGTTTCCGTTTTAAAATCGGATCACGAAGTCTAATTATTTCATAAATATTTCTTGAAGCCGCTGAAGGAAAAAAATGCAACCATGGTATAGAAGATATAAGACTGGTTGCACTAGATACTTTAACAGACAAATTTGAATATTTTATGATATCTTGAAATTCTTGATCATTTTCATCATAGCGATGATTAAAAAGTATTGTGCAAATTATGTTGAGAGTACTAAACTCTAAAAAAAAAAACATTTTTCTAATTGTAATTAAATAATTTTCAAAATTATGATAAAAGTAATTTTCATTTATTTTTTAACATCATATCATCATATAGCAAATATTAATGGAACAAAACAATATGAGAGCAGGGCCACAAGATGACGGGACAATTTATTCTAAAGCCCCTAATGATTTAGGGTCCTCAAATACTTCTTAAATACTTATTTTAAATACTTGCTAAATATCAAAAAGTCTAAGCAATCATATTTGCAATGGGATTGTATAAATGACATTTAGATTTTAGAGTTTCACAATTTAATTTTGCCCCAGGGCCCTGAGACAGCGTGGAACGGCCCTGTATGAAAGTATGAAAATCACAAGTATAGAATAAACAAAAACAAAATTAACGAAATAACCGAAAATTTAATTAGGTATAAATATTGCTAACACAAAATAAATTATATAAAACTTTAAGAAGTAAACAAAAAGGTAGGTACCATGTTAATGTTGTAGTAGTACATGCTATTGTTATAAAGTGAACAAACAAAAATTAAAGATGGAAAAAATTAAATCAAATAAATAGATATAAGGATTTATACCTAGTTATTCGATTATGAATCTAAAACTAAAAACTAAATACTACATAAATTTGTGTGCAACAACTTAATCGATACAAACTTTAATAAATTGAATCATCATTAAACAACTGAAGCACAAATAATAACAGGTTTAAACATATAAACATAATGAGTTACAGTTAAGATACATTTAAGCTAAAAAAAAGTTAACTTAAAAAATTTTTTTATATATATATACATATATTTATATATATATATATATATATATATATATATATATATATATATATATATATATATATATATATATATATATATATATATATATATATATATATATATATATATATATTCATGACAACTAATAAATAACTATATAAAATAAAGAACAACTTGGTAAGCCAAATATTCAAGTTATTACCAAGTATCTAGTTATTGCATCAAAAAACTTATGCAAGGCATAATAGTTAAGATTAATAAATTGCAAAATTTCTCAATAAATCACAAAACAAAAAAAAATGCTAAAAAAAGAGAATAAATTTGAGATAATAATGAAAGAAATAAAATAGTTACACACCATTTGTTAATAAAAAACTAACTTGATAGTTTTTTTTTTTTTTTTTCCAAGCTCTTTAATTTGTTTTTCTATAAACTCAACCTCATAATTAATTTCAATACTTTTTCTTTTTAGCCTATTCTCTTTGTAACTCAGGTTACTTTTTTTTCCTGCAAGTTCCATTCATTCATAACCTCATTTTCCATCATTAAAATAGTTTATTTTGCAATCTTTTTGATGTCAGCTGTGATATCATCACTTTTTGTTCTTGCTCTGTTTTTCTTTCTCTTTTTTAGGGTTATCCAACTTAGTTATATATTTTTTTAGGCTGATCGAAAAGTTTTGGTGCTATGATTTGAACTGTGTGCGGTTTTAAATCATTGATAATTAGATGGTGTTTTACGATTCTCTGGGAGATAATACTTAAAGGTGCATGTTTGTTTTAACAGAAGAGTTGTTCATGCTAAATCCACGCTCAACAGCAGCCTGGCCATGACTAAGTGTTAAAATTAATCTAACAACAAAAGACCATTCGATGTACACCTTAAATAAGGCTTTAAGGCATCAAGGATATCTGGTTTTGCAATAACTTCAAGCAACTTTATTAGTATTTCCTTTACATCAAAGTATAATGGATTATTGGTATTTGTTAAGAAAAGGTCTCATAGCTTTTATGTTTTGGGTGTTTGGATTTAGGTAAGACATTCCAGAAAGAAACCAAACTTTTCAAACTTTTCCACTCTTTCATCAACCCGTTAATCACCGTTTTCTTTTCAACTCACGTAAAATGTAAAACAAATATCATTTAGAAACACTTTGAATCATATGCAGTCTTATTAGTTCTCTTTTCTTTCTTTTTAAGGATTCACTTCCCCCCCCAGACTCTTATTTTGTTCCTAGAATCGCTCCAAGTTATGTTTATATAAAATGCAAACAGATATATATATATATATTTGAATAATATATCATTGTACAGTTAAATCCTTTTATTGTTGTATGTCAAAAAACATATATACAAATTGTTTCTTTTTTCTCTTGATACTTTTGTATCAGTCAGCGAGTCAGATGTTTCACAGTGAATGTGTTTGTCTCACTATAATTGCCAGTAACTAAATGTCATCAAAATTTGATTGTCCCAAGCATGTGAACTTATGTTTTGAAAAGAAGTTATAAGGGTAGACAAAAGAATCAGTAACATAGTAATAGACTTCTCTCATGTGTTAATAAGAGAATGTAAAGTAGTTTCACTCAAACTGGTACTGAATTCATCAAAAAATTTTAGATTAACAGTTTAGCTCGATATTTGGTATAGCTTTGCTACTTCCAAAATTTTAAGAATATCCCTGAAATGAGTCAATAAGTCTTAGTGTAAAGTATGATTTAAGAAACTTGATCCCAAATAATGAACATTTACACAGCTTCTATCAACATCCCAGAATCTAATACAAATATCCATTTCAGAACTTTGGGTGACCTCATTAAAAGAATAGACATGGATATCTGATATTTAAAGTTTCTTAGTGGATAGCTAGTTGATTTCCGTCTTAGTAGTATCAAGTTTTTTGAAACACAAGTTGAAAAGACAGATGGTAAGTAACTTGTCTGTTTTGGTTTTGCAAAGAATCTATTCATTTTCTTAATTCTATACTGTGCTTTGCTCCTTTTGCATGGTCTGTCAAGGCAGAGTGCCCACTTGAAGAGAGTTCTATTGATCTGTGGCTACATATCTTGCTATAGCATCATCTTTAAGATCTTTCTTTAGTCAATCTTTAAAATTATCGCTCAACCAGTTATCTTCAAACTAAGATTCTTGACTTTTTTACTTTTAACTAATTCCATATTTTAACTAATTCCATATTTAACTTTTACCTAATTCTATATTTATACTAACTAAAATAACAATGGTAAATTTGAAAAATAAAAGTTTAAAAGGAATAAATATTGTTAGTAAGATTTAAAAAACCTTAAAAAATCAATAATTAAACAAAAATTAAGCTACTAAAGAGCCAATTTTTTAGGGGAAAAAAAGTTTTTCCAGTTTTTCCAGCATTAATGCTGCTCAAAGCATACATTCTCCAGTTTTTCCAGCATGTTTTTTAAAAAACAGCCTTTTTTACAGTTTTTCCAGCAGAGTGGACACCTTATAATATATGAACTATAGTTCATGTATTATAGACAATATCATATTTTATACAAATAATATATTAACATATTATATAACATTTAATATATTTCTTGCTTTAGAAAATATAATATATTATATTGTATAATATATCATTGCATTTGTAATAATATTGCCTTCCTCCTCCTCTCTTCTCATATATTCCCTTCTCATGCTCCATACCAGTGCTGCACTAGATTTTAAATGGAAAAAAAAAACATTCTCTCTAACATGTCATGAATATTTAAGGCATCATGTTAAAGATTAATATGATATCCACGCATAGCTATAGAGCGCCACTCAAATTACACTTTGTTTTCTAATGATATATTGCCAAAACAAGTTTAAAAAATAAACATTAGAAAATGAGTTTAAAATTAATTAAACTTTTCCAAAAAAAGTTTTTTTATGTTTAGAAAAAAAAGTGTTGTTTTAACATTATACTTCCAATTAGAAGGTTATCACTTTTTTTTTTTATGTTAATTCACCTCCCAAGGCCAAGTAGACCATTACAGTCAAGGAGGCTACTTTTAATTGTTGTTACAACTCTCAACTCTATAACTTCAAAACACAAACTTTGATCAACAAGGTCTGTTGTGTTTTAAAAAAAGTTTACGCTTTTTAATATGACCGGTGTACTAACAAAATATTTGAAATTGTAATTACTCAAAAAATGTTTTTCTACTTTTAATAGAAAAGTACATTAAAGTATATGTTTAAAGTTGTTTATAACTTATTTTAAACAAATGTCATCAGGATGACATTTGTTGAAAAAGTAATTAGATTTAGTACGATTTTAATTTTTTTTTTAATCTAAAATTAAAAAAAACAAATACTAAATTGTTAAAAAAACCTTTTTTAAAAACCTATTTTTAATATTTGTATATTTTATTTATTCATAATTCAAGAAACCATTAAAAAACCATAATTCTAATAAGAGAATTCATTAAAAATGATCTTATTTGTGTTTTTAGATTAAATAAAACTAAAACTTGCATAACTTTTATTAAATAAAGTTTTGAGATAAAATTCAAAAAAGAAATATTCCAAATTTTATTTAAACAAACTTTTTTGCACCGATGTCAAATATTAACTACCAGCAGCCATTTTCACTTCCCTTTGTTAAACTAATAGAGAATTTAAGTGACAGTTAAAAAAAAAAACTCTAAACACCTGCTTTCAAAATGGAGAGAAATGGTATTCTAATCCTGCCTTTAAGCCTCCGTATATTAACTGTTTCGTTAACTTTTTCAGTTAAATATTTTCTGTTAGCCGGCTTCATTAACTAGTTTTTGTGCTGTTTTTCTCATCACATATAAACCTTGAAATGCCAACAGTTAATGATAGTGTTTATTTGGTAAATGGCAGCCAGCCATTTACACACTTTTTTAAATTTAATTAAAACACATTACAATACGAAAAACTCTAAGAGTTTGTATCTACTTTACACTTTAATTCATTTTTTTTAATTTTATGTGCATACCTCCACACTTGTACGGGTTACACATTTTCTCATAACTCTATTTTCTTTAATTTTAACAAACAGATTAAAATATTAAAACTGAGTAATTTTATTGTAACACATTTCAACAAATCACAATCTTCTTATTATACCAAAGTGGAGGTTTATTGTACCAAAGTATACTACATAAATTACATATAACTACATTAAAAACATTTAGTACATTAAGTACTTATATTAACTCCAAAATGAGTAATGACACTGTGTACCTTGTACTTTGCCCTTTCTTATTTAGAAATTAACAAATAATTATTCAAACACTAATTTACCTAAGTTCATTTTAAAAGTTTCAACAAACTTTTAAAATGAACTTTTCCCAGGCTAAAATGAACTTTTAGTAGAAAGCATACAAAAAATGTTATTCAACTTTTTAATTATAATATTTTAATATTCTCTAAAAACAAAACAAAATCAACAATATTTCAAAAAGCATCTAAAAATAAGTCTTAAAATTATTTAAAAGAAACTGCTACACAAATACTTTTATTTATATATATACTTGTATTATTTTTTGGCTATTTTTGTAAAAAATTTTGCCTAGCTTTTTCTAATTATGCTTGGTATAATTTTAACAGAGAAATTTAACCTCCAAATTTAACCTATAAATTTAACAGAGAAATGTAACCTCCAAAGGGCTTTGTCTCAGACTATATACAAAGCTTTATTGCTCATCCAATCCATGTTTTGTTGCTACAGTTGTGTATGATTATGTAATTTGAAAGCATGGACTGGGTAGACCAAAAAACTAACTCAAAATATCAAAATTGTTTCTTCTAAGTAGCACTTGATATATTCAACTAAAAAATTCATCTTTTTTAAAGTAATCTCTTTGTAAAGTAATTATTCGAGGGAGGGAGGGGGTAAGACCATGTTGCTACCTAGGCCACAACATGGGGATTTTATCAAGTGCTTGTTATAAAATATTCCATTTAACATGTGCCTATTAAAAAAATAATATTGTTAATTTTTTACCAGTAAATGTTAAAAAATTAACAATTTAATTCTTTAACAGCCGGCTGTTAAAGAATTGTTAAAAAATATTAAAAAGTAACAATATTAATTCTTTTCATTGCCATTTACCAATTAAACACTATCAACAACTGTTGGCATTGCAAGGTTTAGATAAAAAAACAGCACTAAAACTAGTTAATGGAGCTCGCTAATGGAGAAAATTTAACTGAAAAAATTAACGAAACAGTCAATATATGGAGGTTTAAAGGCAGGATTAGAATACCATTTATCTCTCTCCATTTTGAAAGCAGCTGTTTAGTTTTTTTTTAACCATCACTTAAATTCTCCCTTAGTTTAACAGAGGACCCACAAGCTATTTGTGAATATATGTAATAACATCTGGTTAAAATAATTCATTATTAACTAATATTTTTTTCCAGATGTAATTACATCTAAAAAAAATCCTATATGTAATTACATTTGGTTAAAATAATGATGTAAATATATCTGTAAAATCCAAAGATGTAGTTGCACAGATGTTATTACACTTTGATAATTTAAACGATGTAACTACATCTGTAATATTCGTTTAATTTTTGCACAGATGTTATTTAACACCTATAAAGCTTCAGATGTTGTTGGACAGATGTTATTAGACATCAATGAAATTTCAGATGTTGTTGGACAGATGTTATTATACCTCTTTATATTTACAGATGTTGTTGGACAGATGGTATTAGACATGGCAAAAACTGATTTTGTTACCCTGAACCGTGATAACTTTATAATATAATCCTTTTTTGAATTTTGACAGACACACATACATATATATATTATTAGATATATTATATATGTATATATTACTTTAAAACATCAAGAAGTTTCAATATTTATAGTTTTTTTTTTCAATATTAACAAGTTTGTTTTAATTTTAATAGTTTTATTATTAGAGAAATTTTTGCTGGGTTATAAATACAAACATCATCAGCTTATTAAACATTATAATTTTTAACCATTATTAAGGTTACTAGTTAAATGGTTTCTTTTGCTTTTAAATTTAAGAAATAGCGCCCAAAACATAGTTTTGACACATTGGCCTTTCTCAAGATTAATCTGGCTGTTTCATGCAAAGCAAATGTTCTATTTTTATTACCTTCAATATTATATAAAATTTCTCTAATTTGGTATTAACAGCCTTCAGATAACTAAATTTACTTCTGCCATTCTGCCTAACAAACAAATATAAATTTGAGTTTATTTTATTGTTGACTTTAAAAATTGCTGTTTTACTTTTAACCAGCTGATAGTTTATTGCAAGGTTTAACAGAGAGATGTAAATACAGCTGCAGGTTTTTTTTTTTAAAGAAATTCTCAAATAATCAAAGTGGCACACTTCTCAGAGAAGCAAAACTGAATTTTTTTTTAAAAATAATATCTTATTTTTTTGAATTAAATTTTTAAATCTTTATATGTGTGCATATAAGCGTGTGTGACATGCATTGTGCATCATCAGCTTATTAAATATTGCAATAATTTATAACCCTTATAGTTTACATAAAATTGTTACTATTGACGCAGTGATTGAATGGATGACTTTTAAATTTAAAAAGTGGCATCCAAAACACAGTTTTGATATAAATAAACAAAATAAACAAAACATAAAAAAACACTAATAAACAAAACAAAATAAAATTTAAAATTTTCCCTTGCAAAGCCTAAAGTTAAATGAAAAATAAAAATAACACATTAAGTTTAATGAAAATCACAGTGTAAAAGAGCTTAAGATCTCCTACTTCTGTTTTTTAAATAAGTTTAGCATTGCGTCATTTATGGACGATCCATTTAATGTTCTTGTTTTTTCCTAAATAATATCTTCTTTGCATAAGGTTTTATTAAATACTAATGCAGATTGATAAGGTTTCTGTTTGTTCATCCTCCTCTGATGCTGATGAATCGACATATTTACCTGCATTTTTGTTACACCTACATAATATTTGGAACAGTTGCATTTTATTATATAGTTTTCAGGCTGGCTGTTACTTGGTAGTTTTGATTTGTTTTTTGATGTTAGTAAAGATCTTAAATTTGGCCTTGACTTGAACTACAGGAAGATTATTGCATTCTGATGAAATTGTGTTTTTATTTTGTATTTTTTGATGAAATCTGTGTGTAATATTCCTCAATTGCTTTTTCAATGTACCTATTTAAAATAAACATGTCAGTTAAAAACTACAGATGGAGTAAGCTCTGTGGAGAAATCCTTTAAATATAGCGGTTAAAATATTCAAATCATGGAACAAAGATCACTTTGTACTTATATTTTCCTATCGTGCTATTTATAATGGTTATATCGAGAAAGTTAAGCATTTTTGTCTTGTTTTCAATTTTGATTGTGTATTGAATTGCAAGATGTTGTTGATTTAAAATATCTTGGAATTGTTTTGCTTGTTTGATGTTAGGAAATCTTGCATGACTATCATCAACGTACCGTAAAAATGATTTTAGATTAAGTGCAGGATTTATCGTCAATGCAATTTAAATCACATTATTTTCATGGAATTTTAGAAAAGACTGCGCACGAGTTGAGGCCTAAGTTCTTCGTTACGTGAATCTATGAAAATTTGTTACTCATAAAACTTTGTTATCATCAATGAAAATAACATTGATGTAAACAAAGTTTTATGAGTTGTTTTATTTCAGGTATACTTAGTTTTGTTAAGTTTTTATATGATAAACTGTTCGATTGTCCTAAAAGTAAAGAGATGGCTTCTTTTAATTGAATTGAAGGGTACAGATTTACAACATCAAAAGACACCTGAATCTCATCTATTACCCATCTAAGTTTGTGGTAAATTTAGATGTCAAACTAAAGGTTTGACATCTAAATTTATTCTTTGTGGTTACAGACAAAATTACACTTGATGTAAAAACCATTAAATTTAATTGAGGAAACTAATTAAATTTTATTGTTTTTTAAAAAACCACAAAAACACAAATTAGTAGACTGGATTTTTTTTGTTTAAAAAAAAAAATAAAAACATTCTGAATTTCTTAAAAATATTCAATATAGGTTAAACATGCAAGGAATGCTGCTATAACTAAGGGTTTTGTTTCGGGCAGGCAATCTATCAATTACAATTTTTTAGAGTTTTTAGACTTTTTCCAGTCTTCTAAACTAACTTTTTTAAAAACACACATACTTTTTTAAAAGAAAAATTTTTTTAATTTTAAAAATTTTTTAAAAAGACACATACACATACTTGAAAGTCATTTTCTCATTATTGATAAAATATATGTAGAATTCAATAAATACAGCCGCATAGAAACTTTTTGAAAAAATATGTATTTTAATATATATTAGTTAATATCGTTGCTGCAAAACAAGACTAACTTAAGTCATTTTTGCTGTTCTGAGAAAAAGGCATTTTAAGTTTTTAATTCATCACTGCGTTTGATCTTAAGGTGGTACACCAGGAAGAAAAATGACAAAAAAAAATTTTTTTTGATTTTTTTTTTTTTTAATTTTATGAAAGATTGACCCTTTAAGTTGACTTTTAAAAAAAACTTTCGACATACTTGCTTAAATATAAAGCTTAACTTTGACCTACTTGAGCCCCATTATCATATAAAACTCCCTAGCAACCTCATAGCAACAAGTTTTTAACTTGTTTTGGAAGTGATTTTGGACTTGTTTTTTCAATAGCAATTTTGAGATAAAAGAATAAAGTCATCAAGAAAGAATTGCTCTTGTTTTCCCGGTCTAAACTGCATTGATAGAAGTCACAAGCCTTATTAAACAGAGCACAAACATTCTTGTTGCTTATTTGATTTTTTTTTGTTAAGATGTCAAGTAAAAAAAATTTATTTAGAAAAGTTAAAAGAAAATGGAATGGATGTCATCCTAATAAAAATTATTCTACTGTTCAGCCTTTAATATCTCCATCTTCATTAGTTGTTCCAACTAGTCTCAGTGCTAAGAAACTAGTTACTGACAATAGTATTGAAAGTTTTGATGATAAACAAATTGATAACTATTTCGTTTTGATTAATTTTACCATATTAAAAAGTTTGATTTCAAAAACAGTTTGTCAGTGCTGTTATTCTCCTCTTTTAATTGAAGATAAATTAAGTCACAGAATGGGTTTTTCTCATTTACTCAATATGAACTGCTCAGCTTGTGGCTGGTCTACGTGTACTTACACTTCACTAAGAGTTTTATCAAAAAAGAAACCAGAAAAAAGTAAAAAAAAAACTTTTGAAGTAAATATGCGTGCAGTTATTGGTTTTCGAGAAATTGGTTGTGGATTTAGTTCTATGAAATCATTTTCTCGATGCATGAACTTAAATTGTTTGACACTGAATGGATTTCAAATAATTTGCCAAGATGTTATGACAGCTTACAAAAAAGTTGCAAATAATAGTATGAAAAAAGCTGCTACTGAGCTTCAAAATGGTGATGATACCAATGAACCATCAAAAATACGTGTTTCCATTGATGGTTCTTGGCAAAAACGTGGGCACATGTCATTGAATGGAGTAGTTACTGCATTATCTGGTGGTAAGTGTATTGATGTAGAAGTTCTCTCAAAACACTGCAAAGGTTGTGAAATTTGGGAAAAGAGAAAACATTCACCAAAGTTTGATTCTTGGAAAGTAGGACATGATTGTTCCATTAATCATCATAAATCTTCTGGAGCAATGGAATCTATTGGTGCAGTGAATATTTTCAAGCGATCTGTTCAAAAGAATAATTTGATTTATACGGAATATCTTGGTGATGGAGATACATCATCTTTTAACGATGTTTTATCTGCTGATCCTTATCATGAGTTTAAAGTGATACCAGAAAAACTGGAATGTGTTGGTCACGTCCAAAAAAGGTTGGGTACACGATTACGTAATTTGGTTAAAAAATACAAAGGAACAAAAACACCTATTTCTGGTAAAGGAAAGTTGACAGAAAAACTTATAAATTCAATGCAAAATTTTTATGGTATGGCTATTAGAGCCAATAAAGGAGATTTATACCAAATGAAAAAAGCAGTTTATGCTATACTCTTTCATTTTACTAGCTTTCCTGATAATGATTATCGACACCAATTTTGCCCTAGAACAACAACTAAAACATGGTGTAAGTACTGGAATAGTAGCAAGAAAAATATAACTTCATCTATGTCAATTCCACCATGGATAAAGACTTTAATTCTTCCTATTATCCAAGACCTACAAGCTGATGAGTTACTCAAAAAATGCCTGCATGGTGAAACTCAGAATGGTAATGAAGCATTAAACTCTTTGATATGGTCTCGTGTACCAAAAAACAACTTTGTAGGGAAAAATGTTCTTGAAATGGGTGTTCATTCAGCAGTGATCCATTACAATGATGGTGCAAATAGTGTCTTAAATGTACTAAAGTATTATGGTTTAATCGGTTCAGTAACTTGTAAAAAATGAATTTTAGCAAATATTGCTCGTGTTAAACAAATGAATTTAAAATTAAATAATGAAGGAAAAAGTAGAAGAAAATCTTTAAGATCAAATAAAATGGTTTCCCGTGATGCTGAACAGGATAAGAAAAAAGAATTTTATGTAGCTGGTGGTTTTTAGTAGTTTTAACACTTCAAAATGATCTATTCTTTTTTATTTCTTGTTTTTTTTGCATAAAGGTTTTTTTAGGGTTTTTTAAAATTCAAAACATGATAACTTAAGTACAGTTTATGTTTATGAGCTGAAATTTTCAGGAAATGTTTATTTAATATTGATGCTCCGGTTGACCCATGGGTTTTTCTTGGATTTGGTTAGATAAAAAGTTATTGCTATAAATCTATAGAGGAAGTCAAAAATTTTTAATTTTTTTAGTAAATTCGTGATAAAAAGAGTAATTTTCAAAAAATTTAAAAATGCATGGGTTAAACGGTATATATTAAGTTGTTTTATAACTGTATCGATTTTTAATCCATAATCTTTTCACTAGATAAAGATATTATGTTTTGAAATACAGCCTTTGTTGTTCTTTTTTCCGCCATTATGCATTTTTAATAAGTTTTAAAATTTATCTTTTTAAATAAAAATAATACCCCGTTCATACTGACGATAAAACACGTTTTAATTGTCGTATTTTAAACGCGTTTTACATTTTACTATTCTCATCAAATTTAAAATTGGTTTTAATTAAAACACGCAACGTTAAAAGTTGTTTTAATAAAACAACGTCGCGAGGTTGTTTTAATTGCGTTTTATTACCCTGAACTGTTTTTAAATGGCGGAGGAAAAAGCTGTTGCTGAAGAAAAAGTTAAATCTAGAAAGAGAGCTAGACATTGGGATGATGAGGAAACAAAAATACTAATTAGTAAATGGTCAGAAGATAATATCCAAGAAAAGTTGAAGTCATGCACAAGGTTTTGTTTTGTTTTTTTCAGTTAAGTTGGATCAAATTGAAATAACTTGTTAAATAAAATCAAACCACTCGTTACTAAATAGTTTAAATAAATCACAAATAGACAAGAAGTGATTACGAATTACATTAATATTGAATAAACAAGGAAATGAATGTTTATAAATTGTACTTTTTACAACAAGATATTTATTTCTCTTTGATAGTTAGCACAATATATATATATATATATATATATATATATATATATATATATATATATATATATATATATATATATATATATATATAACTTCATATTTTTTGGATTTTAGAAAAGGAAAAATTTGGGAGGAAATTTTGCTATTCTTGCAAGCTTCTGGATATGAAGACAGAGATAAAGAGATGTGTAAAACAAGAATTCACACATTGACAAGTGCATATCGCAATTATATTGATAATAAACGAAATACAAGTGGGACTGGTCCTTCCAAAAAACCATCCTGCTTTGATGAAATTAATAAGGTTCTTAGTGACAAACCAACCACATTACCAACTTTTTTGAAAAGTTCCTCAGGCATGAATGTTATTATTGAAAAAACTGCAGAAGTGAATAATTTTAATAATTGTGTTAATGAGTTAGTAAACTTTGAACATATAGACATTGAAACTACTCCGTCAAGTTCTAAATCTGAAGAGTTGGTAAAAAAAGATAATAGTTTTTACTTTAAAAAATCCAAAAAGAAAAAATCAAGAAGTGAGGTAATGTTTGAACAATTAAATGCCACTGTTAATAAATTTATGACCTCTCAGGCTGATATTGATCATAAAATTTTAGAAAGTATTTTAGAAAACCACAAACAAGAAGAATCATGTGTTATATTAAAAGTTCGTCAAGTTGAAGATTTATATTTTATTGAAATAGAACTTTCATTGGCAGATTTGACACTAGAAAAACTTACTTGCACAATAAAAGAGGAATTTTCAGTTCAAGATAATGCATCTTTATTGATTACCAAGTTACCAAATGTACTTATCCGAAATGATAAGGATGTTAAACGTCTTAAAAGTGGGACTGAGATAGAGTTTTTAATTATGATTAAAAAAATGTGAAGCAATTTCTTTGTTTTGTTATTTTTTTCTCAAAATAAAATAAACCATGCCTTTTACAACATTGTTTGAAAAAAATCATTTACAACTAAACAGTTGTAAAATAATGTTTTTTTATGGAATTTCTAATAAACTCAGCTTTATTGTCAAGTTCAATGCAACTGTGGTTTAATATAGGGTTTACTAAGTCAATTTCTGTTTGTTCAATCCATTCATTTAAATACTTTTGCTTTGTCAAAGTACAGAAGTTATGTAGTATACAACATGTTGTAACAATATTGACTGTGTGTTCAACTGTTGTATCTAATCTCTTTAAAAGACATTGAAATCGACCTTTTAATCTTCCAAATCCATTCTCCACCACCACACGACATTTACTAAGAGAAACGTTAAACTTTGCTTCTTCTATACTAAGATTTCCACGATCTGAGTAAGGTTTCATAAGCCAATTTTTAAGGGGATATGCTGAATCACCAAGGATAAGAGGACCAATTTCAATATTATCAATTATTTTAGATAAGTTTGTAGGTAAAAAGGTTCTAGCCAGACACTCTTTATATAAGGGAGAATTTTTAAAAACCCTTGAATCGTGTGATTTGCCAGTCCACCCTACAAAAATATCTCTAAATAAATACTTGCTGTCTACCAATCCCTGTAAAATAATGGAGTGATATTCTTTTCTGTTTATATAGTCCTCTGAATTTTTATGAGGAGCCTTTATTCTTATGTGACATCCATCAACTGCTCCAACTACTTGTGGAAAACCATATAATTTTTCAAAACTTACTATAATCTCCATTGTTTCTTCCCTTGAGGGTAAGGAAATGTATTTCTTCATTAAGTTATCAACAAAATGTTTACAAATTCTGTGAACTATTGTACAAACAGTTGATTTTCCTAAGCCAAATAAAGTGGCTATTGTTCGGTAATCTGCAGATCCACTTAAAAAGTAAAGTGTCACAGCTAACTTCATTTCTAAAGGCAAAGATTTACGAAAGTTAGTGCCTTGTATAGGCATAAAAGGTGAAACTTCCTTGCACAGATAATTAAAGGCTGCTTTAGACATTCTTATGTTTTTTATCCAATCATCTTCGTTCCAACAGTTTACCATTGTTTCGTACCAAAAGCTTTGACTGCGAGGTTTAGTCCAAATTTTTCTGTAAACCGCAAAATTATAAGCAGTAATACAGTTTATCAGTATGTGCTGCAATTGCAGTCTTCTTTTTTTCCTTGATATGTACAATAATACTCGTAACTTCGAGATCAAGTTTTTCTTTGAGAGCGCCATTTTCGAACGTTAATATAAATACTAAAGAACGTTCAATCTGAACGCAAGAAAACTGAAAACATGTTTATTATAAAACTATGTTTACATTAAAACATGTTTATTTAAAACAGAATTTAGTGTGAACTGGGTATAATTATAACACTTTATTAAAACAAGTTTTCATCAAAAAGATACATTTTATATAATATTTCACAGTTTCATTTTTTCCCTGGTGTACCACCTTAATTAAACCAAATTGTTTTTAAAATACTTTTAGAATATATTATTATTTTTAATAATATAACAAATAAAAAATTGAAAATTTAAGTTTATGAGAAGCAACAATGCAAATGGACTTAAGATATTCTTAAAACTATATAAAATATGACAAAATTCTACAAATTAAATTGCCACTGCAAAACAAGACCATCTCAAGTCCGTTTTGGCAGTTCTGAGAAAAAAGACAGTTTTAAATTTAATCACTGCTTTTAATTTTTTTTGATTAAATCTATTTGTTTTCAGTTATTTATTATATGCATTAAGTATTTAAACCAAAAAAGTCTTTTTAGAATTATCCTAATTCCAAAAAATGGAATTAGGATAGTTTTGTTTTGCACCAACAATGTCTCTTAATTATTTTTTTAGGACATTTGAATTTTACTCATAGTTGCTCAAGTAACTCAAGTTGAATCTATTTTGGTTCCGCACTATGTGAGATGACTTTCGTGCAAAAAAAAAAAAGGATAGTTCTGCTTTGAAGCAACGATATTTTGCTGATCTATTGAGATGTCATAATAAATAAAAATCATTACAAAGTAAATGGTTGTAATAAAAACTAACCATTAAAGAGGTAACACTAAAAACAACATAATATAAATACAAAAAAAGGAGTGTCAAATGCTGACATAATCTATTTTGAAGATGGACCCTTACTTCAAAAGCATTTGCATTCTAAAGGTGCATTTAAAAGATGGCACTTGCCTCAGAAACTAAGGATCCGTGGTTCAAATCCCACCTCTAAGCAAGTTTTGCAACATTGGTTAGGAAGGAGGCGTGAACTTCCAATTAAATACTCATCCGCGGTGCTCTGTGATACAACCGTAAGAATTTCTTGGGGCACCTAAATAAAATTAAAAAAAAAGAAAAAAAAAGATGGACCCAAGTTTTTGTTGTCAGGTTATCACTGTCATCTCTATTAAGTACTTTTTTTGCCACTTCCCAACTCTTGTTGAAATTTGTTTATTTCCAGATATTCTTAAAATTTTTGATATTTCTAGAGCAATAAATATGGTTTTGGGATGCAACCAGTCAAAAGTAACTTGGTATGATTTGGAATGTTTAGTAGTACTGGAACTGACCCATTTTTATTTTATACTGTTTTTTTACTATTTTTTTTCTGGTGCTCAATACATCTTGATATAACTTCCTTTATAGTCTCAAGAAAATCCCTTATATGGACATTATAACTAATATTGAAACGTGATCTTAATGACTTGGAAAATTGGACCAAAATATAATAATCACTAAAATAATAATTATTTCTAGAAATCAGAAAAAGATGCAACTTTATGACTATGGGAGAGTGGATTAAGCTTGGCAGATACACCAGGCCAAACTACATTTACAATGCGCTTTTGGAACTTGTATAGAAGAGAAAGTGTATCATTAGAAGAACCAACCCAAACATGACAAAAATTATTCCACACATGGAAAAATAAGAGATTTGTAGAGGTAGAGGGTAGAATCCAGAAAAAGAAAATGGCAAGCAAAATAAAGAGAAGCAGATGCTAACTTTGCAATGGATTTTTTAATTGGTTGCTATGATGATAACCATAAGAGTGATAACCAAGATGTCAAGTAGAGGACTCAGTGAGAGGGTTGCCTTTTATCAATATCGGATAACCAATGAATAGTTATATTGATAGTTGTTTGCAATAAACAACCGAGTCTTGTTGGAGTTAAAGTAATACTCTTCCTGTTAACAGTATTGAATATCAATCCAAAGATCGTATCACGCATATGCATTTATTTTTCATTT